>NW_006922269.1:95568-118002 GCF_000298275.1 Orycteropus afer afer | reverse complement strand
CTTCCTTCCGAGGAGTGGCTGGTGGGTTTGAACCGCCAGCCTTCTGGTTAGCAGTCAAGTGCTTTAGCCACTATGCTACCAGAGCTCCTTTTTTTTATGTATATAGATTATAATTTTGGACTGAGATAACAGATAAACATGTCATCCATCTACAAAATAGCATCAGAGCATCTACAGAATGCATTTGCTTATCCTTGGAATGTGATTACTTTATCAACAACAGTTGTGCACTGAACATAATAGAAAATTGCCAGGGAGAGTATAATTGCCTATGAAGTAGAGAACTGTGAGAAACCAACTTAATTTTCCTGGAATCCGGATTTCTTGCATTTCTGAAAGTTAGGACAACCCACACAGACCATTCTCCTTAGTTGTTGTTTTCAACCTCGAGCCTTGACAGAACTGGTTCCTAAAAGCCACTTTTGAGTCAAACAATGGTCCAGACAAACTGGTAAGACCATTTTGCCTTGGTCGTTGTACTCTTTTGAAGTACTCAGTCATTTGTGGGAAACAGAAACCAAGGATCAGACTAGGACCTGTGTTTGGGGTAAATTGATAAATATTTAAATATTTCTTCAAGGTAATGGTGTATGAGATCCTTCTTGACCCCAAATTTGCTTATCAATTCTTTTATGACCCTTTTTTTCCATTGAAATGTCCATAAGAATTAATATAAGAGTGTTTTGAGGCTCTGTCATCTTTGGAATATTTTTGACACTCTAATTGAAATGTTGGGAGCTCTGGTAGCATAGTGGCTAAGACACTTGCCTGCTAACCAGACGGCTGGCGGTTCAAACCCACCAGCCACTCCTCGGAAGGAAGGTTGGGCAATCCTACTTCCGTAGTGATACTGCCTCGGAAACCCAAGGAGGGGTCGCTATGAGTCAGGGCTGACTCGATGGCACATAACAACAACAACAACAACAATTGAAATGTTACTCCACTTTTCAAATCTTATATTCAATAAACTTCAGTCAATTTATATTATTGATTTAATATGAGTTTTGTTCTGATAATGTAACTCCACATTATTGATGTTCTCATTGTGACATTTTGTTCTTTTGATAGAAATAAATCTCATTTTATTACATGGAAAATGTGTTTTTACTTGCAGTGTAGTAAATTACTTATTATGCCTTTTCTACCCATGAGTCATTGTAAACTCAGTGGTGGAGTGAGCAACTGAGGAGCTCCTGATTGTAAATGTTATCCACCTGGGTTATTTCTGTTGGGCATGGCACAATGCAATGTTATGGGAGGCTCTCTCTCAGGTGCTTAGAGTTCTGATGCTATGATTGGCTAGTTTGGCTACTCTGCCAAGCTCAAAAGGAGGCCTCCTAGAGGCAGAACTCTCTCTGACTGCTGGTTGAGGAAGATGTGCTGCTGAAAGAGACACATGCTCCTGAAAGAGACACTTGCTGCTGGGAAAGAGATGCAAGAGACATGCATTGCTGAGTAAGACTCCGAGGGACATGCACTGCTGGGGGAGATACTGAGAGACTTGGCTGAGGGACAGTGGGCTGGGAGAGATACTGAGTGTTTTTCCTGAATTTGAATTGTAGCCTGATACTTCCCTAATAAATCCATAACCTGTGAGTTCTGTGTGGCCACTGCAGCGAACTATCGAACCCAGGAGAGAGGTGGTGGGTGCTTTGGGAGGAAAGGTTGGAGAAAGGGCTGGAGGGAGGCAGCATGTCTGGCCTGGCAGGAATAGGCCTTGGGCTATTGATGGTGATTCTGTCTTCCTCTTGTGGGATTAGAGAAGGTCAGAACATGTGGCCTCCTTGTCCTTTTTTGCATACTGTTGTGTTTAAACAGATAAATTCCATCACATTTATTGAAAAAGATGTTAAATATTAAGACAAAGTTTTGATGTACTAGCAATAGAATAGAAACTAGAAAGACCACCTTTGTTTGTGAACAGAATTGACCCTATGGGCCTAATATGTGTATATATGCATAGTATTTCCAGCTTCTCTACACCATTATCAATATTCTAAAAATTTAAGTGCCCTAGTTAAGTCTCTTAATTTAAGAGAGTGGAGAAGTCAATATTGGCTGTATATGTATGTTATAGATAATGTCAACAAGTCAAGGCAGAAAATAAAAGGATTCTACAAGTGTATTTATTTTTTATAAGAACATAACAATCATTGGGTTGATATTGATAAAAGGGACATTTTAAAAATATGACACATCTTTGGGGACATTCTGCATCTGTAAATATAAAAGTTAATTAACCAGGCCAGGTTTCCCTCAGGTATCTTATAGTTTCAAAAGATAATATACTAAATTCTAAAACATTCTATATTGAAAAATATAGTGTTGTTGTTGTTGTTGTTGTTGTTATGTGCCATCGAGTCAGACCTGACTCATAGCGACCCTTCCTTGGGTTTCTGAGGCAGTATCACTATGGAAGTAGATTGCCCCATCTTCCCAAATAGAATTTTCCCATAGTATATAATAATTTCATATTTAACATTAAACTGTATTATTTCAATATAATAGTCTTTTTAAAAAGATCACAAATTATTAAAAACAATGTCATGATTAAACAATTAAAGGAACTTCTTCCATATGTAAATATAAATTTAATATTGTATATAGCTGGATTGTAAAACAGTGATGATAAAGCACAATTTTTCCCTCTCTGTTTTACTGGAAAATTTCACTTGGGGTCTCAGTTTCTCTAATTACAATAAAAGAGTTGCATCTCAGAACCAGAGCAGTAAGAATAATGGTGGGGTTTTATGACTAAATAATGATTCAGAGCTTCTTTGAAAAACTATACCCACATGCCAAACATTAAATATGAAAATCTGATCCCCTATAAAATACTCAGTAACTTGGTTTTACATGTTGCCTGATAAAGTTATATAAGGATGTGAATGTTAGATCAAATTGAAAATTGCTTAGAAATTTAGAAGAGTTGAGAAAATTCACATGTGGATACTGTTTATGTGTGTGTGTTGTTATGTTGTTGTTGCTGTTATGTGCTGTCGAGTCGGACCCGACTCATAGCGACCCCTCCTTGGCTTTCCGAGGCAGTATCACTATGGAAATAGATAGCCCAACCTTCCTAGTCATGCCTGTTTTATTTATTCAATTTGTTAATGAAATAAAGAGTATACATTGAATAACATTTTAGGTGACCCACACATTTTGGAGACAAAGTATGTAGCAGAATTTTAAATGTTATCAAGAAAATGTTAAATTAAAAAGAAATTAAAGAGTATAAAAAAAGAAGTACTTTCTGAATGTCTGTTATATGTCCTGCATTTATATATGTAATGCCACATTTTCTTTTCAATCTAAGAAGATGATGTCTTATAAATGAAAAAATAAATAAATAAAGTGGTGTTTCGTGAGATCTAGTGGCATTTAGTAAATGGTGGAACTATTACATGCCAAAGCAGGAATTTGAGCACAGTTCTAACTTATTCTATTGCATAGCATTTTCCACTAAATTAAAACTCATATTAAAGTACTAAATTTGTTTTCTTTTGTTTTTCAAGAAAATTACAGTAGAAAAAACGTAACCCAAGAATAACAATATAATGGTAGTTGAATTTTTTCTTGTTCTTTGACTTTGGACAAAAACTCTCAAATTTAAACTTGATGTTAGTAATATTACTTAAGTTTAAATAGATTATTTGCAACTGGACTATCTTAATATTCATAAATCAAATCTTATTAACCCCTTCTCATGTATTTTCTGATTTAATGCACAGAGAACTACAGAGAGATATTATCTGTAAGTTGAGGCATATGAAACTTGTTTCTGTAGGTCAGAAATGGTCAAATATAGGCAATTTCATCTGATTCAACCAAAGTTCCCTGCTTTATACATAAAGGAGATGCATCCAAGTTCCCCTGGATAGAGAGTAGTAGATCTGTAACACAAGTCTTACAAATGTCAAGTCAAATACAATTTTCACTGTGTTACAACTGTCTTTAGTGATGATAGGCCTTTCTGAAGATGAAACACAAAAGAAACTGAAGAATAGTTTCAGTGCACTCCATGCCTAGTGTTTCGTCTTTGATCTGCTGTCCAATTGCTCTTCTCAGTGATTTAGTATCCACTTGGTTTGAGTTGTTGCAAACAGGTAAGAATAAGGTAATAACAGTTTCCTTTGAGAGCTGAAGCTGGGAAAATTGAAGCAGGCAGGTTATTGGCAAAAACAGAATCAGTGGTAGCAGTACAGGTAATATATATTTTTTAATATAAGTGATTTATAGTGTCCATAAATAAGTTAAAAGTTACATTTTACCAGAGATATTTGGCATGTGAAACACATGCCCTAGAAAAGTTTTCCAAATATGTTAACCCATATGATCTTAGAAACTATTTAAAGTTGCATCTGATTTCTTTCAAGTATTATATATTATGCTCCCTCTTCCAGGTTAGAACTTCAGTAGTTGTATATTAGAATTACTTGTAAGTCACCAATTATGAATATTACATAAAATAAGGATTAAAATATTGTACAAATTACAGATAATTTAGAATTATGATCTTAACTTTCCCAGAATAACAGATTTACCAAAAATGAGAAATTTCTGTTGTTATTAGAGATACATTTGGGAGTAACAGGTTTGAAAGTATGCTTTAAATAAATTAATCCTAAACACGCAAAATTTACATTATATATAAACATAGTTCTTTAAATGGAGCTATCACAAATGCAGGAAGCAGGAAGAAGTTAGGGCCAATAGCCAGATCCAGGTAAGGGGAGAGAGAGCCCCCACCCAAGTCAAGAAGTGGCAAGAAGCCAGGGCCAATGGCCAGAACCAGGTAAAGGGAGAGAGAGACCCCCACCCAGGCAGGAAGTAGAAAGAAGCCATGACCAATGTCAGGATCCAGGTAAGGGAAGGGAGAGACCCCATTCAAGGTAGGAAGCAGGAAGCCAGGGCCAATGGCTAGAACAGGGAGAAGGAAGGCCAGGAAGTGGGTGGAGAGGATTGGAACAGCTAAGAGAGATGAAGTTGTCTGTCAGCTTGTTGTATTGTGGTAGTTTGTGTGTTACTGTGAGGTTAGAGACTATACCACTGGTGTTTCAAATGCCAGCAGGTTGCCCATGGTAGACAGGTTTCAGCAGAGCTTCCAGAATGAGATAGACTCAGAAGAAGGAAGACCCCATCCACTTCTAAAAGAATTGGCCAGGGAAACCTTATGAATAGAGAAACACTGTCTGATACATTACTGGACAACTTTATGAATAGCGTTGAAACATTGTCTGATACAGGGCTGGAAGATGAGTCCCTAGGGTCAGAAGACACTCAAAATACTCCTGGGAAAGAGCTGTCTCATCAAAGTTCAACTGATCTCAATGATATGGATAAAGTAAAGTATCCAGGAGCTCCATTTGCTGATGTGGTATGAATGAAGCTGAAGAGAAACCGCAGTAAATACCTATTAATAATCAGAACATGGAATGTATGAAGTATAAATCTAGGACAATTGGAAGTTGTCAAAAATGAAATGGAATGCATTAAGATTGATATCCCAGTAGTAAGCTGAAATGGACTGGTTTTGGCCATTTTGACTCAGAGACCCATATGATCTACTATGCTGGGAGCTCTGGTAGCATAGTGCCTAAGACACTTGACTGCTAACCAGAAGGCTGGTGGTTCAAACCCACCAGCCCCTCCTCAGAAGGAAGGTTGGGCAATCTACTTCCATAGTGATACCACCTCCAAAATCCAAGAAGGGGTCACTATGAGTCAGGTCCAACTTGACAGCACATAAGAAATACAACATGCTGGGAATGACAAATTGAAGAGGAATGGAGAGGCATTCGTCATAACAAAGAATGTTCAAAATCTATCCTAAAGTACAATGCTGCTAATGATAGGATAATATCCATATGCCTATAAGGAAGTCCAATTAATACTACTATTATCCAAATTTACCCACCAACCACCAAATCCAAAGATAAGGAAATTGAAAATTTTCACAAACTTCTGCAGACTGACATTGGCCAAACATGCAAACAAGATGTGTTGATAATCACTAGTGGTTGGGATGCAAAAGTTGGAAACAAAAAGAATCACTGGTAGTTGGAAAATGTGGCCTTGGTAGTAGAAATGACACTGGAGATTGCAAGATAGAATTTTACAAGAACAATGATTTATTCATTGTAAATACCTTTTTTCAGCAACACAAATGGTGGCTATACCCATGGACATTCCCAGATGGAATGCACAGGAATCAGACTGACTACATCTCTGCCAAGAGGTGATGGGAAAGCTCAACATCTTCAGCCCAAACAAGGCAAGGAGCTGATTGTGCAACAGCCTATCAACTGCTCATATGAAAGTTCAAGTTAAAATTGAAAACAATTAAAACAAGTCCACAAGAGTCAAAATATAACCTTGAATATATCTCTCCTGAATTTAGAGACTATCTAAAAATTAGATTTGATGTATGAACACCAATGACTGAAAACCAGAGAAATTGTGGGATAATATCAACAACATCTTCTGTAAAGAAAGCAGAAGGCCATTACAAAGGCAAGAAAGGAAGAAAAAAACAAAATGGATTTCAGAAGAGACTCTGAAACTTGTCCTTGAACAGAGAGTACTTAAAACAAACTAAAGAAATGACAAAATAAAAAAGCTGAACAGAAGATTTCAAAGGACAGCTCAAAAAGACAAAGTCAATTACTATAATGAAATGTGCAAAGACCTTGAGCTAGAGAACCAAAGGGGAAGAACATGCTCAGCATTTCTCAAGCTCAAAGAATTGAAGAAAAAAAATTTGAGCTTCGGGTTGTGTTATTGAAACATTCTATGGGGATATTATTGACTGATGCAGGAAACATAAAAAGATGGAAGGAATACACAGAGTCACTGTACCAAACAAAATATTTCAATGTTCATCCATTTCAGGATGTGGCATGTGATCAAGAACAGTGATATTGAATGATGAAGTAGAAACTGCACTGAGGAAGTGGCAAAAAAACAAGGCTCCAGGAACTGACAGAATACTCATTGAGATGTTTAAACAAACAGATGCTGCACCGAAAACTCAAACTCAGCTATGCCAGGAGATTTGTAAGACTGCTACCTGGGCAATTGACTGGAAGAGATCCATATTTGTACCCATTCCAAAGAAAGGTGACCCTACAAAATGTGGAAATTATAGAGCAATATAATTAATTCCACATGAAAGTAAAATCTTATTGAGGCAGTATATTGACAGAGAACTTCTAGAAATGCAAGCTGGATTCAGAAGAGGATGAGGAAATATGATTACCATTGCTGATGTCAGATGGTTTTTGGCTGAAAGCAAAGAATACCAAAAAAAGTGTCTACTTGTGCTTTATTGACCATGCAAAAGCATTGGATTGTGTGGATCATAACAGATTGCAGATAACATCGAGAAGAATGGGAATTCCAAAACACTTAACTTGTACTCATGAGGAAACTGTACATAGATCAGGACACTGTCGTTTGAACAGAACAAGAGGACACCGCATGGTTTAAAATCAAGAAGGGAGTACATCAGGGTTATATCCTTTCACCACACTTATTCAATCTGTATACTGAGCAAATTATCTGAGAAGATGGACTATATGAAGAACATGGCATCAGGATTGGAGGAAGAATCTTTAACAACCTGTGACACACTGACAACACAACTTCTCTTGCTGAAAGTGAGGATGACTTGAAACACTTACTGATGAAGATTGAAGAATACTGTCTGCAATATGGATTACACCTCAATGTAAAGAAAACAAAAATTCTCACAATTGGACCAATAAGCAGCATCATGATAAATGGAGAAAAGATTGAAGTTGTCAAAGATTTCGTATTACTAGTTCCTACAATCAATACCAGTGGAAGCAGCAGTCCAGATAACAGATGAACCATAGCACTGATGTATCTGCTGCAAAAGACCTCTTTCAAGTGCTTAAGAGCAAAGATGTCTCCTTGAAGACTAAGGTGCACCTGAAACAAGCCACGGTATTTTCAGTCATGAGAGCTGGACAATGAATAAGGAAAACCAAAGAGCTGATGTTTTCGGGTTGTGTTGGCTAAGAATTTTGGAAGTATCTTGTACTGCTAAAAGAACTAACAAATCTTTCCTGGAAGAAAGCAGCCAGAATGATCCATGGAAGCAAGAATGGCCAGACTTTGTCTCACTTACTTTGGTCATGTTGTAAGAAGAGACTGTTCTGGTTACCTGGTGCCACTCTGACAGGAATATACCACAAATGGGATGGTCTCAACAAACAAGAGTTTATCCTGTTAGAGTTCAGGAGGCTAGAAGTCTGAGTTCAAAGTTCCAGGCTCTAGGGGCTGGGTGAAAGCCCCTCAACCTTGTATCCAGCTTTGCTTCCTGCTCCGGGCCCACTGGAGCTAGAGGTGTTTCTTCACTGAGACAGCTGCTGGCTGCTGAGGTTGCCAATCCCAAGGTTGACAAGTAAAAAGGCACAGTCCCAAAGTTACCAAACCACACGACAGGCCATTAATTTAAGTCCATTGTAAGTCACAAGGTCAGCAGAGCATGGCAGGCTGCTGAACAATGGCACAGCTACATTCAGGGTCTAAGTTTACCATAAGCTAAAACTGTCCCCAAGCCTTTTCCTTATATAATGGAAGCAGACCACATCCTTAAAGCAGCTACTCAGCTGTTTGTGGTAGATCCCACCAAGGAGTTTCTCATCATGAAGAAAAACTACCCCAGCTGCCCAGCCACTCAACCAAGCCCAGCAAAGTTGACATACAAACATAACCATCACAGAGATCATTCTCTGGTGAAGAATATCATGGTTGGTAAAGTAGAAAGTCAACGAAAGAGGGGAAGGCCCTCAACAATATGGATTGACACAGTGGCTACAATGATGGGCTCAGGTATAGCAGGGATCGTGGAGCTGGCACAAGACCAGGCAGTGTTTCATTCTGCTGTGCATAGGGTCTCTGTGAGTCGAAGACAACTTGATGGCATGTAACAACAACAACTTGAATAAAACTTATACTTTTTTTAAAAAAATAAGAACTTTTGAGTAATCTACTTCTCTTAGGTGAGAAACAAGGAGACAAATATATGTTGTCCACTAGTGATTACTCCATTTCTCTGACAAGTTTCAAAATGAAAAGATAGAAATTTTTATACTAACATAAATCAGACTCACTTAGGATTTTGAAGTTTTTTGTTTTGTTTTTCATTTTCCTCATACTTTATTGACCAATGTCATTCATTGATAATATTTTTTTATATCTGATCTCTCATCAACATTTCTTTTCTTGGTTCTTTTCTCATTCCTTCTCTGAAACTTTTAGGATTTCTCGGTATTTAAAAGTACACATTAATGTGTTGTAGTGTGTGTTTTGGCACATTCATTGGGCTGTGCATTCAAAGGATGTATGTAGAGTCATATCCTCCAATACTGATGACTCACTTGCATTCTGTTTTTAATAATTTTTTATCCATAATTTGCTGTTTGCCTATTTTAGGCAAAAATTTTCAAATTTACAACCTCTGGATTGACTCTTTTTTTTTCCTTTAATAACTGTTCTCTTATTTATTTTTACTTTTATAATTTTTTTCTTTTCCCTGGAATATTTAACTTTTCCTTTGTCTTCACTAGCTGTTCCACAGATTTTCATTTGTGTAACTATGTGTTTTGGTTTCCTAGAATTCTAATTTATTCTATTGATTGTTTTTATAGTATTGCATTCTTGCATCATAGCTTAAATATCTTTCATTATGTATCTGAGAGAAATTATTTTCTGATGTTATTCATATTTTCTTTCCTGGATATTCTTTCTAGGTTATCTATTTGTTATTATTACTTTTTTTCTGTTGTTCTGTTAATTTTGCTTTCTATATGCTTAAAATTTAAAAATGTCAGCTCTCTGTGCACAGTTTCAGACTATTAAGAATTATTTATAGGGAAATGGAATGGTGAGCCAGCTTTTGTAAAATGGACCCCAAACACAATTTTCAGTAGCTCATGTTTCTAAGTGGTTTTATTTTCTGTAAAGGAGTACCTTTCAGAATGTTAACAAGATATTTTAGAGTTTCCTGCATTGTGAGGTGAGTTGAATAAATGCCCTTAAATTCCATTCAGAATAAAAAATTTAAACCTGTTGTGTATAATGTTAACTGAAATAAAAATGGAGTCATGTGTTTGAAAATGACATCAGTAATGGAGTGCACAAGGACTCTAAAACTTGCTTTTATGGAATCTTTAACCTAGATATCCTATAAATCAGGCCACTATACTGACAAATGAAATCCTCACAGTCCTTCAGTAGTAAACTACATAAGCCAATCAGGAATAAGCCTCTGTTTCTGTGTTCTCTCAACAAAAAGCCAGTCATTACTGTTATTAAGAGGAACCCTTGTGGTGCAATGATTCAAATTCTAGACTGCTAACCCAAAGGCAATTTGAACCCACCAGGTGCTACATGAAAGAAGGATGTGACAGTCTGCTTCTGTAAATATTTACAGCCTTGGAAATACTATGAGGCAGTTCTTCACTGCCTTATCTGTTCACTATGAGTTGGAATTGACTCCGTGGCTGCAGAAGTTTTATTGATTCTTGACAGAGTACCTTTCCACTTTTGATTTGGTGCTATCCATCTCATGAATCTTCTGTCTGAAAAAAAAAAAAAACCTTATCCAATGTATTACTTTATTATTATTATTATCTTAGTTTCTTTTGACAGTCTGCTTTGTGACTCCAGACTAACTGACTTTACTGCTGAATTCTCTCTGAAATTTAAAGAATAAGTTATATAAATTATTTCTGAACTCCTTCATATAACAGAAAAGAAGCAAATTCTTCCCAACACTTATGAAAACAAAACAGCTTTGATTCCTAAACCTAAAAAGTATATGAAAAAGAAAAACAAAAACAAAAACAAAATTACAAGTCATTGACCCTCTTAATCTTAGATTGAGACACTGTAAACAAAATACTACTACCTAGAATAAATGTATATATTAAAAGTATAGTATCAGTGTTTATAGTAAGAATTTAATATAAAAATAAAATTCACTTTGACTTAAAAAATCAATTAGTATAATTAAATACATTTAAATTTGGATTAATTTTCAGACTACTGTTAAAATATTATTATTTCATTAGATTTAAATGTAAAAGAAAATCATTTTAGGGTGAGAGGAGATCTTCTGGAGAATAAAGTATGCTCTTTGTTTAAATAAAGTGGGCCAGTGTCTTAGTATTCATATTAGAGAGTCATTGACTGTGGGCCCTCCAGGGGACAAGGAAAAAGTAACTTATGTAAAGCAGATCTCCTAAACCTAAGGCAATTCTACAGAAGGAAGAAGCAGCTATGTGCTAGTAGAAACCAATGCTAACAAGATCTAGATGAGTATCTTGAGGTAGTAAATGAAATATTAGTGGGGCCTTGACAATATGAATCTCAATTCAAACTACAATTAAACACCTGAAATTTGCCAAAAAAACTGAAATTAAAAGAAAAAAAAAAAACTCTGACAATATCAAGTATTGATGAGAATGTGAAGTAACTTCATTTCTCTTATATTGCTAGTAGGTTTGTAAACTGAGTGAACCACTTTAGAATACTGTTTGGAATTATGGTATTAGTGGAACACATATTTTATTTGAACTTAGTGATTCTACTTCAATATATATATTCAAGAGAAGTGAGTACATATGTCCATCGAAAGACATGTTCATGTAGTAAACAAAAAATGTCTATAATAAACAAAACCTAAACCAAAAATAAATAAATGAATAAATACTCTGCTGTGGATTTGATTTGACTCATAGCAACCCCATTTGGGTTTCCAAGGTGGTATCTCTTCAGAAATAGAATGCCCAATCATCCTTCTGAAGAGTGGCTAGTGGGTTTGAACTGCCAGCCTTCTGGTTAGCAGTCGAATGCCTTAGGCAAAACAAAACCTAGACAGCCTTAAATGTCCATTATTTCCTATTGAAAAATTATAGCAAATTATATAAAATAATAAATACAAAATGAAATATTGGCATATTAAAAATGAACTCCTGATTAGTGCAAAACTATGGATGAAATTTAAAATTATTATATTCAGATGATGGAACCCAAAGAGTAGGTACTGTATGACTTAGTATATATGAAGCTTAAGAGAAGGTAAAGTTAACCTAAGCTAACTAACAGAAGCTCTGGTGGTGTAATGTGTAAGCCATTTGACTGCTAACCAGAAAGCTGGTAGTTCAAACTCACCAGCCACTCCTCGGAAGAAAGATTGAGTAATCTACTTCAGTAATGATACTACCTTAGAAACCCAAGGAGGGGTCGTTATGAGTCAGATTCGATTTGATGGCAGTTCTGCTGCTGCTGTAAGGTAACTAACAGAAGTCAGAATAGTTATTCCACCTATATGGAGGTGAGATGATGGAAATATTGTCTGAAAAAGAGGCATGTGGGAAGACTCTGAGACAGTGAGAATGTTGTATATCTTAATCTGGGTGAAAGTTTGGCATCTGTACATATATGTAAAGAATTATGTTGAGTTATATATTTAAGACTTGTACACATTACTGTTTGTAATTAAATATCTATGTATATATGTATATTTAAATTAAAAACTGAAAATAATTATTTTCCACATTCATCTGTCAGTTTGTCATACTGTGATGGCTCATGTGCTGTTATGAGGCTGGAGGCTATACCACTAGTATTTCAAATACCAGCAGGGTCACCCACAATGCAGAGCTTCCAGACTAAGACAGACTCAGAAAAAGGAAGGGGTCAGTCATCCACTTCTCAAAGAATTGGCTAGTGAAAACCTTGTGAATAGCAGGGAAACACTGTCTGCTATATTTCTGGAAAACTTTATGAATAGCCCTGAAACATTGTCTAATATAGTGCCAGAAGAGGAGTCCATCAGGTTGGAAGGCAATCAAAATACAACTGAGGAACAGCTGCCTCTACAGAGTAGATCTGACCTTAATGATGTGGGTGGAATAAAGTTTTCAGGATCTCCATTTGCTTATGTGGCATGATTCAAAATGAAAAGAAACAACTGCAAATATCCATTAATAATTGGAAGATGGAATGTATGTAGCATGAATTTAGGGAAGTTGAAAGTTAAGGAAAATGAAATGAAATACATAAAAATCGATATCCTAAGCATTAATGAGCTAAAATAGACTGGTTTTGGCCATTTTGAATCAGACAACCATATGATCTACGATGCTGGTAATGACAAACTGAAGAAGAATGACACGGCATACATTGTCAAAAAGAGGATTTCAAGATCTATCCTGAAGTACAATGTTGTCAGTGAAAGGATAATATCCAGACACCTGCAAGGAAGACAGAGATGATACAACTTTTCTTGCTGAAAGTGAGAATGCCTTGGAGTACTTACTGATGAAGATTAAAGACTACAGTCTGCAGTATGGATTACACCTCAATATAAAGAAAACAAAAATTCTCACAACTGGTCCAATAAAGAGCTTCACAGTGAAAGGAGAAAAGACTGAAGTTTTCAAGGACAACTTCATATTAGTTGGTTCCACAATCAACACCAATGGAAACAGCAGTCAAGACATCAAATGACATATTGAACTGGGTGAATCTACTGCAAATGACCTCTTTTAAGTGATGAAGAGGAAAGATATCTCCTTGAAGACTAAGATGCACCTAACCCAACCCAATCACCTCTTATGCATGTGAGAGCTGGACAATGAATAAGGAAGATCAAAGAAGAGTTGAAGGAATTGTGGTGTTGGAGAAGAATGCTAAAGTACCATGAACTGCCAGAAGAACTAACAAATCTGTCCTGGAAGAAGTGCAGCCTGAACGGTCCTTGGAAGAGAGATTGGCCAGACTTCATCACACCTTATTTGGTCATGTTCTCAGAAGGAACCATTCCCTGGAGAGAGATATATCATGCTTGGTAAAGTAGAAGGTCAATGAAGAAAGGGAAGGCTCTCAACAAGATAGGTGGATACAGTGGTTGCAATGATGGGCTCAGGTATAGCAAAGATTGGGAGGCTGGCAAAGGACCAAGCAGAGTCGCTCTGCTGTGCATATGGTTGCTGTGAGTCGGAAATGACTCTACGGCACCCAACAACAACAACAACACAAGGAAGATAAGTTAATACAATTATTATTCAAATTCACGCACCAACCACCAAAACCAAAGATAAGGAAATTGAAGATTTTTACAAACTTATTCAGTCTGACATTGGCCAAACATGCAAACAAGATGTGATGATCATCACTCGTGATTGGAATGCAAAAATTGGAAACAAAAAAATCACCAGTAGCTGGAAAATATGGCCTTGGTAGTAGAAATGACACTGGAGAGTGCATGGTAGAATTTTAGAAGAACAATGATTTATTCATTGCAAATACCTTTTTCCAACAACAACATAAATGGATGCTACACATGTACACAGAAGTCAGATCTAATATATTTGTGGAAAGAGATGATGGAAAACTTCAGTATCTTCAGCCAAAATAAGGCAAGGAGCTGTCTGTGGAACAAACTATCAGCTGTTCATATGTAACTTCAAGTTGAAGCTGAAGACAATTAAAAGAAGTCCACAAGAGCCAAAATATGGCCTTGATTTTATCCTCCTGAAGTTAGAGATCATCTAAAGAACAGATTTGATGTATGAACACCAGTGACTGAAAACCAGAGGAACTGTGGGATGAAATCAAGAACATCATCAATGAAGAAAGCAAAAGGTCATTAAAAAGACAAGAAAGGAATAAAAGACCAAAATGAAACTCTGAAACTTGTCCTTGAGCAGAGAGCAAATGGAAGAGATGATAAGATAAAAGAGTTGAACAAAAGGTTTCAAAGGACAACTTAAGAAGAAAAAGTCAATCATTATAATGAAATGTGCAAAGGCCTGGAGTTAAAAAACTAAAAGGGAAGAACACACTCAGCATTTCTCAAGCTGAAAGAACTGAAGAAAAAAATCAAGTCTCGAGTTGTCAATACTGAAAGATTCCATGGATAAAATATTGAATGATTCAGGAAACATCAAAAGAAGATGGAATGAATACACAGAGTCACTGTACCTAAAATAATTGGTTGATATTCATCCATTTCAGAAGGTGGCATATGATCAAGAACCAATGGTACTGAAAGAAGAAGTCAAAGTGTTACTGAAGGGATTGGAAAAAAACAAGTGCCTAAGGCATTTGACTGTCAAACAGAAGGCTGGCGGTTCAAACCCACCAGCCATTCCTTGGAAGGAAGGTTGGCTGATCAACTTCCATAGTGATACTGCCTCAGAAACCCAAAGAGGGGTTGTTATGAGTCAGATCCAACTGTATAACAGTGGTTTTTGGTTTAGGAGTTAGTGGAATAACCATTGAGATATTTCAACAAATGGATGCTCTGCTGAAGGCACTCACTTGGCTATGCCAAGAGATTTGGAAGATAGCTACCTGGCCAACTGACTGGAAGAGATCCATATTTGTCAAAGAAAGGTGATCCCACAGATCTCAACAGTGAAAACTATTGAAAAATATCATTAATATCACATGCAAGTAAAATCTTGCTAAAGTAATTCAAAAATGACTGCAGCAGTATATTGAGAGAGAACTTCTATAAATGTAAGCTGGATTCAAAAGAGGATGTGGAATAAGGGATATCATTAGTGATGTCAGATGGATCTTGGCTGAAAGCAAAGAATACCAGAAAGATGTTTACTTGTGTTTTATTGACTATACAAAAGAATTCAGTTATGTGGATCATAACAAGTTATGGTTAACATTGAGAAGAATGGGAATTCCAGAACACTTAACCGAGCTCGTGAGGCATCTATACATAGACCAGGAGGCTATCATAAGAACAGATCAAGGGGATATTGCATAGTTTAAAATCAGGAAGGGAGTGTGTCAGGGTTTGCAACACAGGATTGTCTCCACAGAGAACTATGAGAACTATCCCCATATGATAGGTAAGTGAGTACTTTTGGGGAGGTAAGTCTCTGATGTTTTCTCACTATGTTTTGTCCTCCAGTCAGTTTTCTTCTCATAGCAACCACAAGAAACAGAGTAAACCTACTTCATGGGGTTTCCTATATTGTTGTTCTTATGGGAGTTTTAATTTTAATTTAGATTAGAATTAATCTAATTTTAATTTAGATTAATTTTAATCCACATGTCTTTTTTCCACAGAACATCTGGGTCTGTCTGAACCACAAAGCTATTGATTAGCTGCCAAGTACTTAACCATTGAGCCATCAGGGTTTTTCCAATTCTGTGTCTCAAGTTTGATAATATTTACTGAAAAAAATATAGTTACGGAATATAAAATGATTTTATCTACTATTCCACAGATTTCTAAAACTAATGCATTTGCCAAGAGTAAAAACCTAGATAAATATTTCTGTAGAAAAATAAATTTAACTTTATGAATGTGTTGATGGTGTCTGCATTAGGTTAAATTATTAGAATGAGCAGAAAATACAAAAAAAGTACTAATATAATTGTTCATTTTTAGAAAGTGATTTATAATTACAAAATACTTTGTCAATATATTATTTTATTTTATTCTAGAAAACAACTTTGTAACCTAGGCAGTACATTATCACAGCATTGTAATTTGGATTATAGAAAGGTTCACTTAAATCAGTTGCCACAGATTCAATTCTGAGTCCATGGATGGTACAAATATTAACATGTTCCTTGGCTAATTGAAAGGATGGAAATTTGAGTCTATGTAGAGACCTCAGGAAAGAAAACCTGGTGATTCACTTCTGAAAAATCTGCCATTGTAAACCTTGTAAAGTACAGTTCTACTATGATCCACATGGTTTCACCATGAAATTTAGTTATTTCGATGCAAACTAAGTTTCAGTGGGGGTCATCAAAGTAGTTTTCTATGCCTAATTCAATGTCTTTTTCCTTACAACATGCTGCTCTTAAGCTTTTTACTGACAAAATCTTCCTATTACATCAGAAAATTAAATGTTGATAATGATGCTAGATTGACAGATACAGATACATACAGGTGTAGAAATATGTTTACATACAGAGATATTCTTATATTTAAATCAACTGCCATAACAGGAATATTTTCTATTATCTAATACAGAATGTAAATATCCATCATTGTATCAGAAGTATGACAAGTTACTGCAGGACCTGCATAGAAATTCCAGGCTGAGTAAATACAGATTGATACAAATTCTCTGGACAGTATATCTAGTAAATGAGAAAGATATAGATGATTAGTTCTGAAGAATGTTCCTTCCTAGCCAAATTTTTAAATAAACTCATTTAAAAAATCTCTGAAAATTATTTCTTGTTAATATTAGTGTAATGACAAGTGATATTTATCTTAATTTCATAGCTAACGTTATTGAACATTAGAAAAATGGAATCACTGTAACACAACATTGAATTAATCTCATTTTACTTAGAATCCAGCACCTTTTATAACAATCATTTATTACTTTCTCATATATTTATTTAAAAAAAAAAAAAAAACTCACTGCAGTCATGTTGGATCCAACTCACAATGACTCTTCCTTGGGTTCCTGAGGCAGTATCACTACTTAATCTTCCTTCCCAAGAGTGACTAATGGGTTTGAACTGCCAGGCTTCTGGTCTAATTTACTCCACAGCAGTGAGTTTGGCTTTGGTTTCATATTTTTATAAGCAATATAATATTGTCTTGCTATCTGCGCTTTTGGAGTTTTGATACTGATGTCCTATAAGCATTTTAATGAAGAGACAAAATAATAGTCTGATAGTTGCTTAATACAAAATTGTGAAAAAATCATACATAATAGGAAAGATTTTAAAAGTACCAAAATATGTTTTAAAAGTACCAGATAAAATATGTCATCATAAGGAAAAAATTTGTATCTACTATTTATTTTGTGATTATTTACACTGAGAATAAAATGTTTTTAGAAATAGATTCCTTAAAAGATTATATTATTATTTTCTACATGTTTTCACCACAATAAAAGTTACATATATATATATGCATGTGTGTGTTTATATACATACATACATATATAGATAGATATAGATGTTTATAGTTGTTGTTGTTGTTATTGTTAGGTGTCATAGATTTGTCTCTGACCCATACCAGCCCTATGCATAGCAAAATAAAACACTGCCTGGTCCTGTGCCAGCCTCACTGTTCTTGCTATACATGAACCCATCATTACAGCCACTGTGTCCATCCATCTCATTGAGGGCCTTCCTTTTCTTTGGTGACCTTCCACTTTACCAAGCATGATATTCTCCTCCAGAGAATGTCTCCTCCTGACAATATGACCAAAGTAAGTGAGACAAAGTCTGGCCATCTCTCATTCAAGGAGCATTCTGGTTGTACTTCTTCCAGGACAGATCTGTTATTCCTTTTAATAGTCCGTGTCATTAGCATTCTTACATAACATCACAACTCAAAAGCATCAACTCTTCTTTGCTCTTCCTTATACATTGTCCAGCTCTCACTTGCATAAGAGGTGATTGAAAAAAAACATGGCTTGGGTTAGGCACACATCAGTCTTCAAGGAGATATCTTTGCTCTTCATCACTTGAAAGAGGTCTTTGCAACAGATTAGCCCAAGCAATACATCATCTGATGTCTTGACTGCTGCTTTCATTGGTGTTGATTATAGAACCAAGTAATATGAAATCCTTGACAATTTCAATCCTTTCTCCATCCAGCGTGAAGCTGTTCATTGGATCCATTGTAAGGATTTTTCTTTTCTTTATATTGAAGTATAATCCATACTACAGACTGTAGTCTTTAATCTTCATCAATAAGTACTTCAAGTCATCCTTGCTTTCTGCAAGCAAAGTTGTGTCATGTGTGTGTGTGTGTGTGTGTGTGTATACACACATACATATAGTAGTTAGGCACATAATGTTCTTGAGATGAAGATAGCTCTTTTTAAATATGAAAAGTATACTTCTACAAACTCTTTTCTCAAGGCATTTGGATTGGGGCATTCATGATAGCCTAGATGAAAGCTTTCACTTAGAATTTGAAATATTGACTTGAAAAACAAAAGATTCTGATATTTTCCAGTATTTAAGAAAAAAGAATATGTCATCATTCTGGTGGTTTCATTATGTACACTATTCCTGGCATAAATCTGAATAGAGCTTTAAATTTAGAGAAAGATAGAAAAATGAAAGCTCAGCCCTATATTAAAGACTTATATTAATGTAATAAGCATCATTTCACTGAAGTTCTCTTAAAGAGTAAAAGAAGGAGTCTCCTCTTTGGAAGCTACAATGGTGGTATCACCTACTGGCTTTGCTAGTGAGCTACTTCAGGGTTGATGCAGCTTCCTCTATAAAGGAACAGAGAATAAATATTCAGGCTGTTGAGTAGTGAAACTTCCCTATTTTGCTTACTCAAATCTGTATGCTGCCAAAACACACAGACATGTAAATTAATGGGATTTACTGTGGTTCAATAGTCTTTTATTTACAAAAATAGAACTTGGACTGTTATTTGTTTAGATGGTGGGAGTTTAGCAATTCCTCACTTATTTATGTAATTAACTCCAATAATTTGGACTATATTTCTAATAGGAAGGGTCACATTATCTGTTTGATATAAATGAGCATTGAACAAAACTATGGATAAGTAAGAGAACATTACTCTTAAGTCAAGGAATATATATATATATATATATTTGTTGCTGTTGTTATGTGCCGTCGAGTCAGCCCTGACTCATAGCGACCCCTCTTTGGGTTTCCAAGGCAGTATCACTATGGAAGTAGGATTGCCCAACCCTCCTTCCAAGGAGTGGCTGATGGGTTTGAACCACCAGCCATCTGGTGAGCAGTCAAGTGCCTTAGCCACTATGCTACCAGAGTTCCCATTCCCATATATATATACATATATATATATATGGCATCACTTCTTAAGAACACATACTTAATATATTCTTTATTTTTTATATAGAATTTTTAAAGATAATACAAATTGTTAATAATTTGTGGTGTGATTGTGGCATCGTGGTTGTACTTACTAAAAAATCCTTGTCTTTAGATAGGAACTGTGGTGGCATAGTGCCTAAAGCATTTGACTGCTAACCAGAGAGCTGGCAGTTCAAACCCTCCAGCCACTCCTCACAAGGAAGACTGGGCAATGTACTTGCATAGATATACCACCTTGGAAACCCAAGGAAGGGTCAGTACGAGTTGGAATTGACTCCACAGCAGTGGGCTGGTGGGTGGCTAGGCTGTCTTTATATATTTATATAAATGTGTATAATATGAAAATTGAATACTGTGATGTCTGGGATGATCTCTAAATAATACAGGAAGGCTGAAGTTGGATAAGAGTGATGATGAAACATGACTGGTTATGAATTGATTATCATTGATCTTTGTTGTGATAGGGATATGGCGATTTCACTGTACTGTCCTATTCATATATATAATTAATATACATATATTCAGAATTAAAAATAAAAAAACATGTTAATTAAATTAATCTCTCAAAATAGACTCAATGGCACATAACAACAACAACGACAACATGGAAAAATTAGAGATTATAATATACTTGGAGAAGATGTAAAAAACAAACAAACAAAATGCTTAAAAACTATTTTATAATTGGTCTCAGAGAGTTCCAGCAAGACAAGCTACACAGACACTCTGCAACAAAGAAGTGAGAAAACAATTGAAATTGAAACAATTGAAACAATTGAAATAGATACAGAAGATGATCTTGGAATGCTGAGCTTTGGAGGGAAGGATCAAGAAGTGGATTAAATACCAACTAATAGGAGAATATGAATGAAAATAGTAAGCAAGGAGGCAAATGGGATTACAGACCGCAGGCTGTGCTAAGGGCACATCTATTTTGAATATTTCCTGATAGCAACTTAAGAATTGGCTCTGCTCATTAAGGATTGCATGGACAAGGACTGCATTGGCACCTGTCAACCAGAAAGGAAAATAGTAAAGAAGGAGACAAACAGACCTGTGGACTGCCAGCAGTAGTCCTGGGGGGATGGGCATTTTGAATATATGCAAGTGGTGTTCTTAACTGGACAGTGACCTAAAAATAGGCTCTGCTTGCTGAGGACAGCCTGGGCAGCCACACTGGAGATGGACGGCAAGTTACCTGTTACTTTATACCCCACACTCTCTTGGTGAACAGAAGTGTGGCTTTCCCCTGCCTCTAATTACCTTCTTGACAAACAGAAATTCCACACTGGTCTATCCCCTGAAATGTCCTAGGTGCCATGCCCCACTCCCCACAATTTTATTTATTTATTTATCTATTTATTTATTTATTTAAATTACTCTTTTAATCTTCCTCCTCTTTCAGCCTTTTATTTTTTCCCCCTCTGTCCCATCCTTGGTTCTTATTTACTTTATTTCATTTTTTTTTTTTTTTTTTTCTCTTCTCTATTCCTGGTAACCTTTCTTTCTTTCTTTTGTTCCTCTTATCCTTTGTTTTTCCTTTTGTAGTTTTTTCATTATTTTCTTTACTATTCTTTTACTTTTCCCCTTTGTAAAATATATATATACTTTTTCAGAACACATGGAACATTCTTCAAGATAAACATATGTTAGTCCACAAAGCAAGTCTCAATAAATTTGAAAACATTGAAATACTGCAAACTATCTTCTCAGATCAAAATGCTATAAAATTAGAAATAAACACTAGGAAGACCAATGAAAAAAGAGTAAGTACATGGAAACTGAATAAGTCCCTTTTAAAAAATATCTGAGTAATAGAAGAAGCAAGAAACAAACTTAAAAAAATATATATATTTGAATCAAATGAGAATGAAAACACAAAATACAACAAACATTGGGAGACAGCAAAAGCAGTTATCAAAGGCAATTTATAGCAATAAATGCACACATCAAGCAAGAAGAAAGAGCCCAAATCAGCACCTTAACCTAACATCTCCAACAATTAGAAAAAGAGCAGCAAAAAAAGCCTATAGTCACCAGAAAAAAAGAAATAATCAAGATTTTGGCAATGAGAAATAAATGGAACAGAAAATAGAAAGGCAATAGAAAATATCAACAAGATTAGAAGTAGGCGGCTTGAAAAAACTAATAAAATTGAGAAACCATTGTTAAACTTAACAAATGAAAAGAAAGAGAAGAAGCAAATGACATGAATAAGAACTGAAATAGATGATGTCACAATAGGATCAACAGAAAGAAAATAAAAATGATATAAGGATATATCACCTTGGAAACCCAAGGAGAGGTCACTATGAGTCAGATCCAACTCACCAGCAGTGAACTTTTGAAGAACTGCACTCAAACAAATTTGAAAACCTAGAAGCAATGGACAAACTTCTAAACACACTACTTACCTAAACTAACATAGATAAAGGTAGAAAATTTGAACAGACCTATAAGAAAAGAAGAAATTTTGATCAGATCATAAAAAAGTTATCAACAGGGAGGCGGGGCAAGATGGCGAACTAGGCAGAAGGATTGCAAAGACCCTCTTCAACAAAGAAAAGG
>NW_006922269.1:83827-87623 GCF_000298275.1 Orycteropus afer afer | reverse complement strand
TATGCAAAACCAAGAGCCAATGTTATTCTCAATGGAGAAAAACTGAAGCCATTCCCCTTGTAAACAGGAACCAGACAAGGATTCCCTCTATCTCCATTTCTGTTCAGCATTGTATTGGAATTTCCAGGGCAATAAGATAAGAAAGGGAAATCAAAGGTATGCAAATTGTAAGGAAGAAATAAAACTATTCCTATTTGCAGATGATATAATTCTATATAGGAAACTCAAGAAACTCAGCAAGAAAACTACTAGAAGTTATTGACAGATTCATTACAGTGGCAGGATACAAGCTCAACATACAAAAATCAGTTGGATTCTTCTACATCAGCAAAGAGGTTTCTGAAAAGGAAATAAGGACATAAATACCATTTACAAGAGCTACCAAAATAATGTTATTGTTATGTGCCATTGAGTTGGACCTGACTCATAGTGACCCCTCCTTGGGTTACCGAGGCAATATCATGATGGAAGTAGATTGCCCAACCTTCCTTCTGAGTAGTGGCTGTGGGGTTTGAACCACCAGACTTCTGGTTAGCAGTCAAGTGCCTTAGGCACTATGCTACCAGAGCACCCAAAATGATATACTACTTGGGAATAAATATTACCAGGAACACAAAAAAAATATACAAAGTAAACACAAAACTTTATCTCAAGAAATTCAAAGACATCTATATAAATGGAAGAACATACCATGCTTATGGATAGGAAGATTGAACATTGTGAAAATGTCAATAATACCCAAAGCAATCTGTACATTAAATATAATCTTGATCCAGAATCCATCAAAATTCTTCAAAGACATGGAAAAATTAATCATTAATTTTATATGGAGAGGAAAGAGACCTTGGATAAGCAAAGCACTATGGAAGAAGAAGAACATACTAGGAGGTCTCACACTTGCATATCTCAAAATCTACTATGCATCTACTCACTTGTCAAAACAGCCTGATATTGGTACAACAAAAGATATGTAGACCAATGGAACAGAAATGAGAACCCAGATATAGACCCATCAACCTATAGTCAGCTGATCTTTAACAAAGACCCAAAATCCATCAAATATAGAAGAGATTGTGTTTTTCACAAATGGTGTCGACAAATCCATAAAAATGAAACAAGATCCATATCTCACACCATGCACAAAAACTAACTCCAAATGTATCAAAGACTTCCATGTGAAACTTAAATCTATAAAGTTCATAAAACAAAAATAAGGGCAAATTTAGGGGTTCTATTTTATGTCAAAAACAGACTATCAAGCATAACCCAATATGCACAAATAGCTGAAGATAAACTAGATGATTGGGACCTTCTAAAAATTAAATTCTTATATGCATCAAAAGACTTCTTCGAAAGAGTAAAATGAGAACCTACAGAATGGGAGAAGATATTCAGCAATGATATAGACTAAAGATTTGTCTCTAAAATTTATAGACAACTTCAACACCTCATCATCAAAAAAACAAAAAAATCCAACTAAAAAATGTTTAGAGGGTGTGAACAGAGAATTCAGCAAAGATATTCAGGCAGTCATCAAACACATGAAGAAATCTTTGCAATCATTAGCCATTAAAGAGATGCAGATCAAATCCACCATGAGATACCATCTCACCCCAGCATTAACAGCAAACAACAAGACAGATAATAACAAATGCTGGCTAGGATGTGAAGGAATTGGGACACTCATACACTACTGATGGGACTGTTAAATGATACAGGCACTGTGGAAATCAGTATGGTGATTCCTTAAAAATGTTAGAAATAGAAATACCATTTGATACAGTAACTCCATTACTAGGTATGTGTTCTAAAGACGTGAGAAGCAAGACACAAATAGATATATGCACAGCCATGTTCATCACAGCACTATTCACGATAGTAAAGAGATGGAAACAATTGAGTGCCCATCAGTAGAGGAATGGATAACCAAACTGTGGTACACACACAACATGGAACACAACACTGAAGAATAATGTAGAGACATTGCATAATGTGGATGAACTTGGAGGACGTTATGTCAAGCACAGAAGGACAAATGTTGTACTAGTCCATTATCGTAAAAACTCAAGGAAAGAGGATTCAAAATGGAGTCTCACCAGTGAGCAGCATGCTTTTTCCCTCTGGCATCTAAAGTCTTGGAAACTAGGCACAACAGTTTGAATTAGGAACTTTGGTGCTCTGAACTGCTCACTGAATCAGAGTGCACCAAACACAGAAGAGCAGAATTAGAGGAAAGGCACAGGGAGATTATTTAGGAAAGAGCTGCTGGTGGAGGATGGACAGAGACCTGAGAGAGGCATTGGAAACTTTCTTGGGGCAGTCACTGTCTGCCAGGTGAGGGTGGCCACCTGAGATCCCCGAACCAAGAAGGAGGACACCTTATAACAGCATACCAGCGATCACTCTAATATTCCAGTGGGCAGCGGTAGATACCTGCCTCCACAAGCTGATTTTGTCAGTAATTTGGGATCATCTGGGAGGTGGTGGGCATGGGCACCTCTGCTGAGATCCGGCGGGCAACTCACTGTTGCAACAGAAAGTAAGCTCCCTCCCCTCCCAGTGGGTCACAGAGTGGGCTGGGGTCAGACTGGGAGACATCATGCCTTTCTTTGTCACAGAGATCAGGACTGCAGGTCACTAGCAGGTACTCCCCTGACTCCAACACATCTGAAATTGCGTGCATCTTTGGCACAGCAGGTGGGGAGTAACACAGACAAACTCCAGAGCCAGCCATTAGCGGTCTGGCCAGACTGCATTAGCACCACAGGCAGATGGGGTATGGAGAACAAAGAAACCACAGCTGAGTTCAGTCCCGTGAATTTTTCCTTGAAGCTGTGCCTTGGTGCTGTGGGACCATGGAGGCGGGGTCTTTGAATGTGCCTGAAATTTGTGGAAATTTGTGATGCTCTAACAATAGGAATTTTCCTGAGGTTGAGCCACGGTCTTGCAGATAAATACGTCATCAATAATAGCCTGCTCAGGTACTTCCCTGACTTCAACACAGCCAAAATTGTGCACATCTTTGGCACTGTAAGTAGACAGTATCACAGACAATCTCCAGAGCCAGCCATTAGTGGTGTGGTGGGATTGCATCAGCACCGCGGGCAGATGGGACAGGGAGAACAAAACTGCAGTCCCAGGAATTTTGCCTTGGAGCCATTCTTTGGGGCTGTGGTACCATAGAGGTGGGGTCTTTGAGTGTGCCTGACACTGGGGGAAAGTTGTGACCCCCCTAACAATAGAAATCTTCCCAGAGGTTAAGCCGTGGTCTTGCAAAAAAATACATCATCAATAATAGCCTGCTTAAAACCCTAGAAACCGACCCTAGCAACACCAAGCTTTCCTTCTTCTGATCCTACCTTCTCTGCCAATAAATTCACTCATTCAATAGAAGAAACCATATTCAACCAATTACCATAAAACATTCCACTTTGAAATCTAAATCCTCTTTACAAAAAACAGAAACACTTATTCACACTACACACAGTGATTCCACCATCACAAAGAAAACAGCAGAGCGACTCAACACATCTGAATCAATAATAAAATAAAAGACATCAGCTTCACCTTTTCAAAATATTAAACCATAAAACAAAGAAAAAACAAATCAACATGTAACCAGCAGCTAGAGACAACCTAAAGAGACAGCACTCTACCAGATTCCAGGGGCTTAAGAAGAGGTTCTGCTTTACAGTTACCCCAAGAGCTCTCTGGATCTGTTTTTCTCTCTCATTCATGGTTAACCCCATCCCTTGTTGGTTTTTTTTTTTTTTTTTTTGGTTTGTATTGTTTGTTT
>NW_006922269.1:82018-83227 GCF_000298275.1 Orycteropus afer afer | reverse complement strand
AATACAAGAACAAAATGACAAAATAAATGAAAAATTAGAAATGATTCTACATCTACAGATAGAAATCCAGAAGATTAATACTAAATTGTTAGAAAAAGATAACACATTGGAAGGGGAAAGGGGTAGATTTGATGCAATGGAAGACAGAATTAATGAGATTATAAACAAATAACTGAATACTTCTTTGGAAAGGGATCAGTCAGAAAAAAATCAAAACAAAATGAAGAAAGCCTAAGGTTCATGTGGGATACCATCAAAAGGAATAACCTATGTGTCAATTTCAGAACAGGAATAAAAAAATAAAACGACTGAGAAAATTGCCCAAGATTTGCTGGAAGAGAATTCCCTGGTATGATGAACGAAGAAAACATATCTATTCAGGAAATCCAATGAACCCCAAACAGGATAGACCCCAAAAGAAAATCACTGAGACATATGATCATAAAACTCACCAAAACCAAAGACAAAGACAGAATCCTGAGAGCAACACAGGAAAAACAAAAAGTTATCTACAAAGGACAGCCAGTAAGAATAAGCTCTGTTTTCTCAGCAGAGACCATGCAAGAAAGAAGACAATGGGATGGTATATATAAAACCCTGAAAGAGAAAAAATTTCAACCAAGAATTATATACCTGGCAAAATTATCCTTCAAATATGATGGTGAAATTAGGAGATTTCCAAATAAGCAGAAACTAAAGGGATTTGTTAAAACCGGACCAACCTTACAAGAGAGGCTAATGGGAGTACTTTGAACAGAGAACCAAAAATAGCAAATAACAAATGACGATGAATACACAAGACAACATATCCCAGAAACCACAGCTATGGACATATGAAAACTAAAATGAGCTTACAAGACTGTAAACAGGGAAGTAGATACATCAATTGGCAAGTGAGGACAACTACAAAAAAAGAGAGGGAAAAGACTGTGTAGTAAGAGAACTTCTAAATGGTGAGGAAGTGAAGAGAGTTGCAAGACAGAATGGACTGTTCTAACCTTAGGGAGAAAATTATAAATCATAGGGTAATCTCAAAGAAAAATGATAAACCTTCATATCATAATAAAAAAGGGGACAGACACAAATACTCAGCAAATACTAAATCAACAGCAACAAAGGAAATGATAACACGATTCATAACCACAATGAGCTCAGCACAGAAAATAATATGGAACAAAGAAACCAGGGACACCATGAAAAAACACATAA
>NW_006922269.1:80921-81802 GCF_000298275.1 Orycteropus afer afer | reverse complement strand
AAAGGATCAATTGATCATGAAGATATAACCATAATAAATATCTATGGACCCAATGAAAGGGCCCTAAAATACATAAATCAGACTTTAAAAGAGTTCAAAAGCCAAAGAGATGACTCCACTCTCATAGTGGGAAATTTTAATAAACCACTTTCTTTGAAAGATAGAACAACTGGAAAAAACTCAACAGATTTGATGCAATGGAAGAATTAATGAGATTGAAGACTAATAAATACTTAGCAGAAGAGCTAAGTAATACACTCTACCATCTGGGCCTTATAGACATCTACAGAGCACTTCACCCAACAGCAGCACAGTATACATTCTTCTCTAGTGCACATGGAACATTTTCCATGATAGACCATATGTTAGAACATAAAGCAAGCCTTAATAAATTTAAAAACATTGAAATACTGTAAAGCATCTTCTCAGATCATAATGTTGCCTAATTAGAAATGAACAATAGGAAGATAAACAGGAAAAGTGTAAACATATGGAAACTGAACAGTACCCTCCTAGAGAAAGACTGGGAAAGATAAGAAATAAAAATAGATGTTAAAAAATTCCTGGAATCAAACTAGAATGAAAACACAACATACAAAAATCTTTGGGACACAGCAAAAGCAGTGATCAGAGGCCAATTTATAGCAATACATGCACACATAAAAAAAGAAGAGCCAAAATTAACACTTTAAACAACATCTCCAACAATTAGAAAAAGACCAGGAAGAAAAGCCCTCAGTAACCAGAAGAAAGGAAATAATCAAGATTTGAGCAGAAATCAATGAAACAGAAAATAAAAGGGCAATAGAAAAAATCAACAGGACCAGAGGTTGGTTTTTTGAAAAGATTAAAAAAATTGACAAACCACTGGCAAATTTAAC
>NW_006922269.1:78237-79531 GCF_000298275.1 Orycteropus afer afer | reverse complement strand
CAAACAACAGAAGAGAAACCAGATGATTGGGACCTTCTAAAGATTAAATTTTTGTGTGCTTCCAAAGACTTCTCCAAAAGATTCAAAAGAGAACCTACAGATTGGGAAAACATATTTGGTAACGACACATCTGACAAAGGACTTATCTCTAGAATTTATAGAACACTCCAACACCTCAATAACAAAAAGACAAATAATCCAATTAAAAAACAGGCAGAAGACATGAATAGACACTTCACCAAGGAGGATATTCAAGTGGCCAACAAACATGAAAAAATGCTCCCGATCACTAGTTATTAGACACATGCAAATCAAAACAAAAATGAGATACCATCTTGCTCCAGCACTAGTAGCAAAGTTCAACAAGACAGAAAATAACAAATGCTGGTGAGGATGTGGAGAGAGTAGGACTCTCATACACTTTTGGTGGGACTGTAAAATGGTACAAACATTGTGGAAAACCGTATCATGATTCAGTCAAAAGTTGGAACTAGAAATACCATTTGACCCAGGTATTCCATTGCTAGGAATACCTTTAAGAAGTGAGATCCATGACAAGAACAGACATGTGCACACCCATGTTCATCGCAGCACTATTTACAATAGCCAAAAGATGGAAACAGCCTAGGCACCCATCAAGTGAGGCATGGATAACCAAACTATGGTACATACACACAATGGAATACTGTGCAATGATAAAGAATAATGTAGAATCTGCAAAACACCGCAGAACATGGATGAACTTGGAGGACATTATGCTGAGTGAAATAAGTCAATCACAAAAGGACAAATATTTTACTAGCCATTATTGTAATAGTCAATTACCTATGAAAGGTCATTTTCTTTGTTGGTTACCAGGTGTGGGAGAGAAGGGTAGGGAATACTGTTAGATAGGTAGAGATAAGTTTTGATTTGGGTGAAGAAAAGGGTAATGTACCGAATGTGAGTGATCAATATAGTGGCATTGAGGAAGAGAAAGACATAGAGAGGTACGTGAGAAGGACAGACAACAAAGATGAACCCTTTTGCTCACATACTATGGTGTGCTTCCTGAAGGCAAACACAGGTATATGGGTGGATAGATGGGTGGACAGGCTGAAATATTAGATATGTTTATGAAGTGGAGAGTGCACCCAAGAACATGTATAGGGTTGGCAAACAGTGGTCCAATAACTTTATGTGTATGATCTGAATTCCCAGATGTATAGTGGGGCTGACAAGGGGAAAGCTTGTAGTCACTGCTTGGTCACTGCCAGCTACCCAGAGTAGTTAAACCTGTGGGCTCAGGACCATA
>NW_006922269.1:75615-77472 GCF_000298275.1 Orycteropus afer afer | reverse complement strand
TGTGGTCAATGTCATGAGACAAAGCATATGTGAACTGTTGTATGGAAAGTGTATTTGCTCTGTAAATTTTTACCCAAATCACAATTAGAAAAAAAAAAAAAAAAAAAAAGTCAAGGAAAGGTTTACACATGGAATGGAACTTTCTTTTTTGGTTACTAAGTGTGGGAGGGGATGGATGGGTTAAAGAACTCTTAGGGAAGTTGGAAAAAAAAAAATATATATGTATGTATGTATGTATAGACACACACAGACACACACACACACATATGAGATCTTATGGCGTAATGCCTAAGACATTTGACTGCAAACCAGAAGGCTAGCAATTCAAACCCACCAGTCACTCCTCAGAAGGAAGACTGGGCAATCTACTTCTGTAGAGATACAGCCTCGGAAACCCAAGGAGGGGTCTCTATAGGTATATATACATATACCAAAGATTATTAGTGGTTACCAGGGTTAATAGGGAGGGGGAAAGGGGAAGTTTTTGTTTGTGGAACATGAAGTTTATGCTAATAGTCATGGAATATTTTAGAAAAGGATAGCAATAACAGTGGCATAGCATGAAAAAGGCTATCAATGTCCCTGAGCTAGAAATGTGGAAGTTGTTATGTTGGTGAATGTCCTGTTGTGCATGTTTTCACCGGAATAATAGTTAAAAAAAAAATAAAAATCAGCTAACCATTATTTAGAGAAATGCTTGTCTGAGCCTTTTAGATAGAAAATTTTCAATGAATAGTGTCAATGTCTTATTCAAATTTATATCTTCTATCTTACAAGTAGTATCTTTTATTATTCAGTGTCTAAATAATTTTAATAGAGCAGTTTTAGATACTAAAAAATTTATATTCTCTTTCATCGTATACTAGTATCCTGATGTGTTTTTAATTTGTAATTTCCTGAATATTACTCAGTTGTTTTTGTTTTTTGATGATCTGTTTAACATCATCTACAAGGTTTTATATAATCGAAAATACTCACCTAAACAGTAAATTTAATTTTTGTTATGTAGAAAATATATTTTCAAGTACATCTTAATAGTACAATTTCATCTTGTTAATTTCTTTTGTGTTTATGAAACATTATACAATATACGTATTTTTTAAATGATGCAGCAAGCTACTTGTAAATATGTATTGATTCACTAAATATTTTATCCTGAGATTTCAGTAAATGTCACATTCTAGAGTTCAAGTATATTAGAGTGAAAATGTTTACAAACAAGTATCCTAACTCCAGTAATTTCTGTTAAAAGACAAGTAATGTAAGTAACTAAATAGTATTCATAGCCATATTGTTTTCTTTCTGTTGTGCATAGGGTTGCTATGAGTTGGAGACAACTAGATGGCACATAACAACAACAATAACAACAGCAACAACAACCCCCGTGCTACAAAGAAATTATTTATAACATCTGAAGCATTATATTATTGAAATGCTTAACATAACCATATTAAGAAGACAGAAAGCCAAGTCAATCTGTACCTTAACTGAAAAGAGTCCTGTTTTTTTGTTTTATAGGAGCTCTGGTGGCCTAGTGCCTGAGGCATTTGACTGCTATCCAGACAGCTGGAGGTTGAAACCCACCAGCCACTCTTCAGAAGGAAGGTTGGGAAATCTACTTCCATAGTGATACTGCCTCGGAAACCCAAGGAGGGGTGGCTATCAGTCAAATTTGACTCCACTGAAGTGAGATTTTGTTTTGTTTTGTTTTCTTTTTCTATGTAAAAAGAAAGTAATTATAAATAAATACATAAAGAAAATCTTAACAAATTCAAGATAGATTTAAACAGTTCACTCTTCCTAACTGTATAGCCCAATTTTCTTACTAAATTGAATGATACTCATCACTTCTATATT
>NW_006922269.1:69065-75230 GCF_000298275.1 Orycteropus afer afer | reverse complement strand
TTATTGGAATAGTATATAACATATATCCAGTTGCCATCCAGTTAATTCTGACTCATGCTACTCCCTGTGTGTCACATTAGAACTGTGTTCCACAGAATTTTCATTGGCAGATTTATCAGAAGTAGAGAACCAGGCCTTTCCTCTGAGGCACCCTGGGATGAACTTGAAGTGATAACCTTTCAGTAAGCAGCCTAGCACAATTGTGTGGACCACCCAGGAGTTCCAGTGGAAAGTAGAGAAGTTCCAAATAAAAAGAAAATCTGGGAAATAAATTTTATATTTTATCTACATAGTTCAGTCATTATTATTTGTTAATTGGTCGTATTCTAAATTTGGATTTTTGAACCTACCAGCTGCTTTGTGGGACAAAGATGGGGCATTCTGCATCTGTGAAGTTTTCTAGGCTTGGAAGCCCTATGGGATAATTTTTCAGGTTACTATGACTTTGTCAGGTCACTGAGTTGGATTTACCTTGCTACCAGTGGATTTGATTTGGGGTTCAGTATTCTAAAGGAATAATTAAAGGTTCCATGTTAATGTTGTTCATTGTGGAAAAGGTATGAGATATACATATAACTTTACTCCTCAATAAAATAATAAGGATAAATTAAGAAAGATGACAAATTAAGAAAGATGATATCCAAAGATATATGGTCCAATTTATACATGTAAGAATACAAATGAGTCAAAGAGCCAAGTTAAATTCTCATTCATTTGAGCTATTAATTTGAATATAATAGTTCACCTTATTTCTTTTCACCATCTATGCTTGCATATTGACAGGCATTGCAATAATATAATGCCTCCGATGTTATAAATAATTTATTTGTAGCAGGGGGACATTGTTGTTATTTTTATGTGTTGTCGAGTTGTCTTTGACTCATAACAACCCTATCCACAACAGAATGAAACACTGCCCAGTCCTGCGCCAGCCTCACAATCCCTACTCTCCCTGAGCCCATTGCTCCAACCACTCTATCAATCCTTTTTGTTGAGGGCCTTCCCCTCTTCACTTACCCTCCACTTTACCAAGCATGCTATCCTTCTCAGAGAATGGTCCCTTCTCACAACATGACCAAAGTAGATGAGATGAAGTCTGGCCATTCTCACTTCTAAGGAGCATTCCAGCTGCACTTCCTACAGGACAGATTTGTTAGTTCTTTGAGCAGTCCATGGTACTTTCAGCATTCTTCGTCAACACCACAACTCAAAAGCATTAACTCTTCTTCAGTCTTCCTTATTCGTTGTCCAGCTCTCAAACGCGTATAAGGTGATTAAAAATACCATGGCTTGTGCCAGGCATATCTTAATCTTCAAGGAGACATCTTTGCTCTTCATCCCTTGAAAGAGATCTTGTGCAACAGATATGCTCAATGCAATACGTCATCTGTCTTGACTACTGCTGCTTCCATTGGCATTGATTGTACAACCAAGCATTATAAAGTCTTTGACAACTTCAATCTGTTCTCCATCTATTGTATTGCTGCTTATTGGTCCACTTGTGAGGATTTTTGTTTTCTTCATATTGAGGTGCAATCCATACTGCAGACTAGAGTCTTCAATCATCATCAATAAGTGTTCCAAGTCATAGTCATATTCAGCAAGCAAAGTTGTGTTGTCTGGGTATCTCAGGTTATTATTGAGCCTTCCCATAATCCTGATGCCATGTTCTTTTTCATATAGTCCAGCTTCTCAGATTATTTGCTTAGCATAAAGATTGAATAAGTATGGTGAAAGGTTACAACCCTGACATATTCCCTTTCTGATTTTAAACCGTGAAGTATCCCCTTGTTTTGTTCAAATAACAGCCTCCTGGTCTATGTAGAGTTTCCTCATGAGTACAAGGAAGTATTCTGGAATTCCCATTCTTCTCAATGTTATCCATGATTTTTTATGATCCACAAGATCAAATGCTTTGTGATAGTCAATAAAACACAAGTAAACATATTTCTTGTTTTCTCTGCTTTGAGCCAAAATCCATGTGACATTAGCTATAATACCCCCACTCCCTGTCCTCTTCTGAATCCAACTTACATTTCTTGAAGTTCTCTCTCAATATACCGTTTCAACTGTTTTTGAATTTTCATCAGTAAGATTTTACTTATGTGTGATATTAATGATATTGTTCGATAATTTCCACATTCTGTGGGATTACCTTTCTTTGAAGTAGGTACAAATATGGATCTCTTCCAGTCAATTGGCCAGGTAGCTGTCTTCCGAATCTCTTGGCACAGATGAGTGATTGTCTCTAGTGCAGCATCCGTTTGTTGAAAGGTCTCAATGGGTATTCTGTCAATTACCAGAGTCTTGTTTTTAGCCAATTCCTAAAGTGCAGCTTTGACTTCTTCCTTCAATACCTTTGGTTCTTGAACATATGCAACCTCCTGAAATGGATGATCATCTATCAATTCTTTTAGGTATAGTGACTCTGTGTATTCCATCCATCTTCTCTTGATATTTCCTGCATCATTCAACATATTGTCCATGGAATCTTTCAGTATTTCAATTTGAGGGTTAAATTTTTTCATCAGTTCTTTCAGCTTGAGAAATGCCAAGTATGTTCTTCTCTTCTACTTTTCCAACTCCAGGTCTTTGCTCATTTCATGATAATACTTGACTTTGTCTTCTCAATCTGCTCTTAGAAATCATCTGTTCAGCTCTTTCATCCTGACGATTTTCCATCTGCTTTAGCTACTCTCCATTCAAGAGCAAGTTTCAGAGTCTCTTCTGACATTCATTTTTGTCTTTTATTCCTTTCCTGTCTTTTTAATGATCTTCTGCTTTCTTCATGGATGATCTTCTTGATGTCATCCCAGAATTCATCTGGTTTTTGGTCATTGGTATTCAGTGCATCAAATCTATTCTTAAAATGGCCTCTAAATTCAGGAGGGATATAATCAAGGTCATATTTTGGCTCTAATGGACTTCTTTTAATTGTCTTCAGCTTCAACTTGAACTTGCATATGAGCAGTTGATTGTCTCTTCAACAGTCAGCTCATGGCTTTGGTTTGGCTGAAGACATTGAACTTCTCTATCGCCTCTTACCACAGATGTAGTCAATGTGATTTCTGTGGAGTCTGTTGGTGAACTCCATGTGTTTAGCTACAATTTGTGTTGTTGAAAAAGGTATTTGCAATGAATAAGTTGTTGGTCTCACAAAATTCTATAATTTAATCTCCAGGAACATTTCTATCACCAAGGCCATATTTTCCATCTACTGGGGATTCTTCTTTAGTTCCAACTTTTGCATTCCACTCACCAGAGATAATTAACACATCTTGATTGCATGTTTGGTCAATTGCAGACTGCAGAAGTTGGTAAAAATCTTCACTTTCCTCATCTTTGGCTTTGATGGTTGGTGCATAAATTTGAATAATATAGTATTAACTGGTGTTCCTCATAGGCATATGGATATTATCCTATCACTGGCAGCATTGTACTTCAGGACAGATCTTGATAAATTCTTTGTGATGATGAATGTCACACCATTCTTCAATTTGTCATTCCCGGCATAGGAGATCATATGATCATCTGATTCAAAATGGCCAAAACCAGTCCATTTCAGCTCAGTAATGCCTAGGATATTGATCTTTATGCCTTCTATTTCATTTCTGACAACTTAAATTTTCCTAGATTCATACTTTGTACAGTCCATGTTCAGATTATTAGTGGATGTTTGCAGGTGTTTCTTCTCACCTTGAGACATGCCACATCAAAAAATGGGGATCCCAAAAGCTTTACTGTATGCATGTCATTAGGTTTGTCACTACTATGAGGAGGCAGCTCTTCTCCAGTCATATTTTGAGTGCCTTCTGACCTGAGGGGCTCAACTTCTGGCACTATATTGCACAATGTTTCACTGCTATTCATAAGGTTTTCACTAGCCAACTCTTTGAGAAGTGGATGCTCTCCTCCTTCTCCCTGGTTTGTCTCAGTCTAGAGGGTCTGCTGAAACCTGTCCACCATGGGTAACCCTGCTGGCATTTGAAACACTTGTGGCATAGCCTCCAGCCTTACAGCAACATCCATGCCACCACAGTAGAACAAATTGACAGACATGTTTGTCTCCCCTAATTTTTCTACACTGCTCTGCTCATTCCTGGTCTCCCACACCTTGCTCACTTCCCCAGCCTGCACTGGGACAAACACCCATCTTCTGCTGGTCCCAGGACTGGCATACTGCAACCTGCTCTCATGGCAGCTCCTCATATGCAAATACCTGCCTTCCACTGGTGCCAGGGCTGGTGTGGGGGGTGAACAGTGAATATTATTTAAGAAAAGCACAGAGAGCAGATATCTGTGTAAGGCTGAACAAGATTGTTTCTCTTTCAGGTTTCTTCCTATTTTTTGTCTGTCACATCAGATGGAAGAAGCTTCTTGATAGACAATAAAGCACAAAATTTTCAAGAAGATGCCACCATTCTCTTTAAGTAAAATTTGGTTGTATAGGTGGTTCTTTCCAAGAAATCTCTTAACATATAAACATGAGCTTGTAAACATATGTGAATATATGTAGTAACACAATATGATTTCATATTTTCCAATGGACATAAAATCTGGAAGAAAAAAGGCTCATATCAAGGAGAATTTAAAGGGAGATTGGTCAAGGAAAAAACTTTCAAAAATCCAGTTCATGTTGTTTAGAATAGACAGAAGATAAAATATTTGTGACAAAGTAACACACATGTATTTCTAGTCACCTAAAAGTAAAAGTAGCATTGAACTTTCAACTAATTTAGGCATTGATAGGAATAGGTGGAGAAATTATTTTTGGTGTCTCTATCTCTAGGAGTTTTTACAATTCATGTTTGTGACATCCAATAGGGATCTTGGAAGAAAGGCCTAGTAATCTATATAGAAAACTCAGTTCATAAAACTCTATGGAGCACTGTTCTACTCTGTGGGTTTTCATGAGTTGGAATTGGCTCAATGACAACTGATTAAAGAAGAAGAACGTGTATTTTTAAAATGGATGCCTGAACAAAATATATTGGGGTTTTCTATGAAGAATTAGAGGAAAAAATATATTTAAAAAAATGAAATCTTCACCAGAAATATGTATCAGATAGCAAATTTTTTGTAGAGGATTACTCCATAATAAGAAGGTGGTCTCTTCTTTCTTTTCACATTTAAATATATTTTTAAAAGAAAGTTTGTTTGATTTTTCCTCAAGAAGCCAGGGAAATCCATGAGTAAATCAAGGAGTTCTCACATGAAGTACTACTATATTAGGTGCGGGCCCTGCATTCACAGTGATGGAATAGCAACATAATAATAGACCCAGACTGTGATTGCAACAAACAGGTATTGAAAAATCAGCAGTTTTTGGGCAGAATATTAGAAGGGATACAATAGAATGACATTCTAACTATGCATTTAATTTACTAGAGAAATGTTAGAGGAATTAAATAGATTAGAGATTTATAAACAGAACACATCTAAGAGTTTAGAAGCATGGCCCTCTAAGTGATAAGTAGAAAATGTTTTCTCTAATGGCTATCTTTACCAGGGTAGAAATTACCTTGGAATTATACATTAAGTTGTTGACCAACCCAGACAGAAAGAATGGAAATCATGTATGTATTAACGAAAATAAAAACAAATTTAACTCAAATCAAGTTTAGGGTAGCACTAGAAAAGTTTGAAGTGAACCTTTTCATCAAAGTTAAAACAAGGTGTGACCAGAATAATGCAATGGCATAATTAGGGGCACATATGTATTTCCTTTATGGGAGATGGAGGAAGCCCTACAAAATTTCACTTTTTATCCTCAAAGAGAGAAGAGGGACAGTGATGTGAGAGTTAAAGTTCTGTGTCAACTTAGTTGGACCATGATTCTAAGTCGTTTAGCAGTTATAATGTAGTCACCTTTCATGATAAGATCTGATATAATATAAATTACCTCTATGAAAAGATATGCTCTAAGCAACCAGTCAGTTGAAAGTGAGTTTTTCAGTTTTGTGACCTGCTTCTAATATATAAATTAATATCCTAGGAAAATCCTCAGGATCTCCGTTTAATCTTGATCTGCATTGAATTCATTATCATCTCTGGTTCCTGCACTTGAAACAATTCCTTCTGTATTGGCTGCTGATCTTGGAATTGTTGTCTTAGCAGTTTGTGAGCCAACAATCTTCCATTTTACCAGCCAATCCTGACTTTGTC
>NW_006922269.1:67667-68372 GCF_000298275.1 Orycteropus afer afer | reverse complement strand
TCACTGCTGTCAAGTCAATTCCAACTCATAGCCACCCCTTCTTGTGTTTCTGAGGCAGTATCTCTATGGAAATAGATTGCCCAGTCTTCTTCTAAGTGGTGAATGTGGCTGCTAATTAGAACACCAATTAACAGAAAAGACACTGCTCCACCCTGAAAGGAGACAGGAAGGAAGGTCAAATATGGAGTCTTGCTGCAAATATTTTTGAGTTCAAAGTAAGTATTGGTAACAGACTACTAATATCTCTGGATGCAGAATAGCTAAGAATCTTGCTTCCTTAGAAGCTATTGCCTACATGTATAAGATAATGGTGGGCAATATCCTATTACTTTTTGGAGATTGGTGGGATGAGAGAGCAGTACCCAGTTCAAGGCAAACAAAGTAAAAATCATGTTTCATATAGGTTACACATTCCTCAAGGCAGTTCAGAGTAAGATCTCAAAATAGCAAACAGCAACTCTCCTAATATGAGGATATATTATAGAACAGAAGAGGCTGACAAAGCCTAGGACTCCTTGGAGAAAACAAAAGTAGGATCTCCAAAGAAGAGAAGAGGGAAACTATCCAATTTGATAGAGTGTGCAATGACCCTTCTACAGCCATAGAGCAATGGGGAAGATGTATCCTTTTTCAGAAACTAGACAACTGTGAGAATGGATGAGACAGTATAAGGAGAGGAGAAAAAAAAAAAAAAAAAAAAAAACA
>NW_006922269.1:62946-66651 GCF_000298275.1 Orycteropus afer afer | reverse complement strand
CAATGGAAATTAGGAATTATACTTTATCTAGTTTGAGATAAGAATTGAACACCAATATATTTTATGTTTTATTATGTTGAAAGATAAATTATACTCTTGATAGCTGTAAATCTTTACTCATTAATTTTGATGTCTCAAAGGTGTTGCTTATGTACTAATATAAATTCCTTTTCCTTTATGCTCAAATAATATGTAATATGATGCAAGAAACTATGCCATCAATATTTCAAATGTCAGCAGGGTCAGCCAAAGTGGAGAGGATTTAATGAAGCTTCCAGGCTAAAATAGACTAGAAAAAAGGCCTGGATATATACTTCTGAAAATTATCCAAAGAAAGATGTATGGACCACAACAGAACATTGTTGAATTTTCTTGCTTTTGGAAACAAAATTAAGAGGATCAATTATTAAAGGAAGACATCATGTTGGTTGAAGTAGAAGGTCAAAAAGAACATGGAAGACTTTTGGTGTGATTAGTACAATCCACCACAACAGATTCTAACGTGCACTTCATTTTGAGGATGACACAATACCAGACAATGTTTCATTCTGCTGTACATAAGGCCTCTCCATGAATTGATGTTGATTCAATGGCAGCTAACAACCACTATGCACACTTAAGGAAAATAGAGAAAAAAAAATTGTTTTATTTAATTAATTTGTAGTATTTATTAAGATGACTTTAAAGTGAGAAATAGCTGTGTATAATTTATATGACAATACTTAAAGGGGGAGCTCTGGTGGCATAGTGGCTAAGGCACTTGACTGCTAACCAGAAGGCTGTCGGTTCAAACCCACCAGACACTCCTTGGAAGGAAGGTTGGGCAAGCCTACTTCCATAGTGATACTGCCTCGGAAACCCAAGGAGGGGTCACTATGAGTTGGGGCCGACTCGACGGCAAACAACAACAATAACAACATACTTAAAGGAAAAGTATTCATAAAGTCTAACATTTTTAAGAATGTGAATTCAATTCTTCTGTATGAAATCAATTAGTGATCTAGTACTCTCTCCTCAAAGTGGCAACAACTATTTTAAGAAGCACACCTATTTCATTTACATGAAATATTTGATGGCAACATATTTTGAATATAATTTTCATTTATTTTAAACATATGTCTATGCAATTTCTATTTATAAACCTAACTTTTTTAAACTTTAAATTTCAGAAGACTTTTATTATCATGTTTAAATAAGAAGAAGTCATGCATTTTACCTTTTATCTCCTCATATTTTTCACAATCCATGTTTAACAATTGTTAAGTCCATCTTTCTGTGTTTTAGGTATACAATATTATGCAATCAAAGTCTAAAATGAGTTCTTATTTGAAAATTTTAAATATAACTTGGATTTTACGACAATATGAAATAATGAGTTAACAAATAACTTTGTTTAACTCTTGACAAGTGTACTTAAACAAATTTATATTAGGTAATGAAGACTGGGGAGCTCTGGTAGCATAATGGCTAAGGCACTTGACTGCTAACCAGAAGGCTGGTGGTTCAAACCCACCAGCCACTCCTCAGAAGAAAGGTTGGGCAATCTATTTCCGTAGTGATACTGCCTTGGAAACCCAAGGAGGGGTCGCTATGAGTTGGGTCCAACTCCATGGCACATAACAACAACAACAACAACAATGAAGACTGATAAAAGATTAGATATATATTTATATATTCATATATTTTATAATATTCCTTCTTGAGATACATGCTTGGCAATCTTCTTCTTAATGCCTATTCTGCGTAGTAATCAGAGCTGGTAAACTGTGATATACCGTGTTACAGTGAAAAACATTTGATATATACAATTACTTATAATTTACTTTTTTCTTTACTACTATAACTTGATGAATAGTTTCATTAATTAGTTTCTGATTAGGTATGTCCCTTCATGCAGTATATATATATATATATATATATAGAGAGAGAGAGAGAGAGAGAGAGAGAGATTACCTTTTATGTCAACTTGCGTTCTTTTACTTGATATCTAAAGACTTCATTTTTCTTCCATTGTCTTAATTTCTTAATTTATAATTGTCATGAGAAAATGAGTAATAAAATGGCATAGTGAAGATCAACTCTAGGAATGGCAGAGTAAAAATTAGTTGAATCTGCTCTCCTTCAAAGCAATGAAAATAAAATGACTATCAATGGTTTTACCACTCCAGAAATTAGCCATAGACTCCAATTGATGTCTATATAGTAACAAAAAAATACAAATAACCAAAAAAAAAAAAAAAATTACCAGCTTTATCTTTGAAATTTTAACATGGAATTATTTTCATCTACCCTCTTCTCTCCACCTTAGTAGCATGTTAACTAGTGAAAATTTATCAGCTTTATAAGCAATACAGAAAATTGACCTCTTTGTGGTCTCTGTTAAAAGTCCTTTCAACAGATCATAGTGAATAGTTTGATCGAAGTGACCACTCCATATAAAATCTCCATTCCTGAATGTTTGCTGTCTGATTTGATAGTGAGCTCAGTTCAATAATTACAACTAAAAGCCTGTCCTCATGGAATTACCAAAAACATAATCAATCAGGTTACATCCTAGCTGGCTAAGGCAGTGATTTCAGTTAGAGAAACTAGAAATTTTGGAGATCAAGTTGAGCACAGGGAACTTGTACAACTCTTACATATTCCTGGAAATCTAGAAGGCAAAGGGAATGGAAGAGATTGAGGAGTCAGCTGTGGGGACCCAGGTGAAGAGAGAGAACCCAGGCCACGCCCCACAAGGCGGAAAGGAAGGGAGATGATAGAAAAGGCAAAGAGGATAGGGACAGATCAAGGATTCAACCTCAGGGAGCCAGGTGAGGAGAGGGAACTCAGACCACCCTCCACAAGCAGTGAGGTGGAAAACAGGGAGAGGACAGAAAAGGCAATGGGAACTGGAACAGATCGAGGAGTTAGCCACAGGGATCCAAGTAAGAGTGGTCAGAGGGGTTTCCACAGCTAAGGTGGACAAAATTGTCTGTCCATTTGTCCTACTGTGGTGACATGTTACTGTGCATTTTGAGGCTGTATCACTGGTGTTTCAAACATAGTGGGGCTAACCTGTTGCACAGGTATCAGCCTGGCTTGCAGACTGAAATAGACTAGGAAGAAGGAGGAGGCCATTCACTTCTCAAAGAATTGGCCAGGGAAAACCTTATGAATAGCAGAGAAACACTGTCTGATACATTACTGTACAACATTATGAATAGTCCAGAAACATAGTCCAATACAGAGGAGGAAGATGAGTCAGTTTGGTTAGAAAGCTCTCCAAGTGGGACTGGGCAAGAGCTGCGTTATCAGAATAAAATCAGCCTTACTTTTATGGATAAGGTAAAGCTTTCCAGACCTCCATTTGCTGATGTGGCACCACTCAAATTGAAGGGAAACAGCTGCAAACATCCATTAATAATAAAAACTTGGAATGTATGAAGTATGAATCTAGGAAAATTGAAAGTTGTCAAAAATGAAATGGAATGCATAAAGATTGATATCCTATGCATTAGTGAGCTGAAATGGACTGGTTTTGGCCATTTGAATCAGACAACCATATGATCTACTATGGTTGGAATGACAGTTTAAAGAGGAATGGCATAGCATTCATTATCACAAAGGATGTTTCAAGATCTGTCCTGAAGAACAATGCTGTCAGTGATAGGTTAATATACATATGCCTACAAGGAAGACCCATTAATATGACTGTGATAGTTG
>NW_006922269.1:57829-59747 GCF_000298275.1 Orycteropus afer afer | reverse complement strand
AGGCTCAAAGATTTTAAGGAAAATTTTTGATTGAGCTCTGACTGACTCCTAAATAATATAGATCCAAGGGTGATTCCTAAGAGGTCAGGTTAAAATAAAAAAAAAAAAAAAAAAAAAAACACTGAAAGAAAAGTAAAACTAGAAGAGAACTCAGTTGCTGCATAGCACAGAGAATACAGAATATGCATAATTAATCTATTAAAGTGAATACACAAGTAAGAAGCAATAAAGAAAAGAATAGCTAAAAAAAAAGCAAACTCTTGGACGAGTTAGAGGGATCTATCACCAGAGTTGTTACAACATATTTTCAAAAAGTCCAGTTTTCAAACCACTGTTTAATAGGTATGCAGATAAATGGGAAATTATGGTCCATACAAAAATAAAAAAAAAATAATCCAACATAAAATGTTTCTGAGGAAGCTCACATGTTGAACTTAGCAGACATATATACCTACTCCTTATGTATGACTTTATTATCCGACATTTTCTATGTACAACAATAGTAAAATATCTATTTAAATCACCTTAAAACTAAGGACTCATGTGTTTTTAGTATCTGCATCCTGCCCCAAGTCCTTGATCCCTCTCTTCTCACCCCTCTCCCCAGTCTTGGGTACAAATAAAGTTTAAATAATAACAGTAATAATAATAATTAATAGTCCTAACTGGGGCCTTGGGCTATCAACCTGCACACATCTCTGAGACCTTTCTGAATACTGACTGGACCCTCAAGTTGGTGGTGCCCCACCAACCAAGCCGAGCTGTAGCTTTGGGCTGCAAGTCTACAAGAAGGCAGCGGAGGGGCAAAAACAGGAGCTGAGGTAGTTATTTCTCTGAACATCCCAAGGTCCAACTTTTGGTAGATTTTGTTGCTGGAGCCAGGAGGTGGTAGTTTGGGTATGTGAGCATTTCATTGGAGAGCAAGAACTCCGTGTGGGTCAGCATAATGTGAGGGATCCCCTTCTGGCTGAAAATCCTGACCCAATCAGGATTGCCTGTGATTTGAAATGGCACAAACTGGCCCTCCTGCCCACAGCATGGAAGCCATGTCATGGAGATGACCAAGCTGCAGAGAGTAACTGCAGGAGAGCAAACTGACCAAGATGACTGCCTCCAAAATGACTTGTGGAGCCTTAGGGACATTTTGTGGCTGAAGCTTCATGTTACACCAATTTTCCCATGATGTCCTGGTCTTTGGAAACTAACCATATAGATAAGTGAGAAATAGGAGTAAATTAGATCTGTAATAAATATTTGGGAAAAGAAAACTATGTAAAAAGAATGGAAGGAAAGCATGAAAACCATGTTGCACCAAATACTGTAGAAATATAAACAATTAAGGCAGTAAGGAAGAAACAGAAACAAACAAAAATTCATTTATACTGAAAATACGGTAGCACGTAAATAACAGATAGATGTAAATTATATTATATCATTGGCTAACTTAAATGCTCTATTCAAAACACAGAGGTTGTTATACTGGATTCAAAACAAATGAGCAAACAAACAAAAAATAAAATTGACAACAGTGTCTAGACCTAAAGACCCAAATAGGGTGGGAAAAAAAAAAAAAAAAAGGAATGCCTTACTAGTATCAGATAAAATGATATTTAAGTAAAATATGTTATTACAGACAAAGTAGGATATTTTATAATAACAAAAGTGTCAATTCAGGAGGAACATATAACAATGATGATCATAAACACACACACGCACACACAACAGCATGTCAACTATATGAAACAAAAGCATTTGACTGCTAGCCAGAAACCTACTGTTTCAAATCTACCAGCCACTCCTCTAAAGGGAGATGGGGCAATCTACTTCCTTAAAGATTCTGCCTCGGAAGCCCAAGGAGGAATCTCTATGAGTTGGAACTGACTTGATTGCAGAGAGTTGTTTCTTTTTTTTTTTTTTT
>NW_006922269.1:55728-57059 GCF_000298275.1 Orycteropus afer afer | reverse complement strand
GGTGGCTGGGGAACAAACAGAGAAGGAGAAAAAGAAAGACGGGCTAAGCTGTGGACTTTTGCCATTCTGGAGGCCATCGCCATTTTGAAGGTTTAAAAAGTGGCTTGACTATTTTGGATATTTAAAGAGACAGTGCTCTCACAGATTCCTGGGGCTTAGGAACATGTTCTGCATTCCAGCAATCCCAAGGACCCTCGGGACCTGCAAGACTGAAAAGGTACGACATTCCTCTTGTTACTCTTATACCCCACAACCGCTTGGTGAAAGGAGGTGTGGCCATCTCACACTCCCACCTACTTTCTGGGCCTACAGGAACTGCATCATAGTCTGTGGGCTAAGGCAGAGCCTGGGTGCCCTGCCCTGTCCTCCAGCGATTTATTGTTTATTTTCTCTTTTTATTTTTTTCTTTTTTGCTTTCTTTATTGTGGTGATTAGTTTGCTTATATTTGTCTGTTTTAAAACAAATAATATTATTAATAATTTTGTCCCATTTTTATTATTCTTAATCTTCCCCACCAGATCCTAGTTTTCAGCATTTACTTATTTTCCATAAGCCGGGTTGAAATTTTTGTTCCCTTTTTTCTCATGATTACCCCCATTCCTTATTTTTCTTTTGGCATTTTTCCCATTTTTTCTTCATTTATTATTCTCCTTCCCTACTTTTTTTTTCTCTTAGTGCCCTATACCCAGATATTGCAAGTTTTCTTGTTTATTCTTCTATTCATCCCTTTTTTTCTTTTTTTGTTTACTGTTCCTATGTGATTACATGGTGTGTTTTTCATTCATGGGCATTCAGTTTTTTGATGATTATCCAATTGTAATTTGTGTCTAACTGAGTAGGAGACAACAAGAGTCTCCATAAGACACAACTACACCCATACCTTCTGCAACTTCACTTACTGAGTGAGAGCCACTACCTCCTTCTCCACCAATGAGCCAATGATAAAAATCACCAAGAAGAGCTTGAATTACCCTAGGCTGCTCTTCACAAATAGATAACAGAGATCTAAATACAACAATGTCATGATGTCTCAGGACCAATAGACCATCACAGTCCACACAAAGAAGCAGGATAAAGTGGTAGAAACAAGGGAGCAGACCCAGAACACATCCCTGAGGAAGAAACAGCATTGGAACTTTCTGATAATGAATTCAAAAGAATTATCTTTAGGTATCTTCAAAGGATTGAGAGACAGACCAAAGAAAACACAGAAAAAACCTTAGAAGAATTTTGGAAGAAAATAAAAGAACAAAATGACAAAATAAATTAAAAATTAGAAATGATTCTAAATCTACAGATAGAAATCCAGAAGATTAATACTGAACTGTCA
>NW_006922269.1:44877-50108 GCF_000298275.1 Orycteropus afer afer | reverse complement strand
GGATGGACACTGGGAAGAGATAACTATGGGGAGGAATTTGGAGGGGAACTGTTGCATTGTGGTAAACTGTGGTCAATGACATGAGACAAAGTGTATGTGAACTGCTGTATGGATCCATTGTGGTAAACTGTGGTCAATGACATGAGACAAAGTGTATGTGAACTGCTGTATGGAAAGTGAATTTGCTCTGTATATCTTCACCCAAATCACAATAAAAAAATAAAATAAAATAAAAAGAAGATTGAAGGCATGCAAACTATTTTCTCTGATCACAATGATTTGAAATTATATATAAGCAACAAAAATAAATTTAATTTTCAATAAACATTTGAAAATCTGAACATATTTGTAAATAATCCTGAGTCAAAGAAGATATTATAAAAGTTTAGAAAGTATTTTGAATTAAAAGAGAATGGAAGCACAACATAAGTAAATAATGGAATGTCACTAAAGCAGAGGCCTGCAGCTCAGGTACTAATCTAAAGGTTGGAAGTTTGAACCTACCAGTCAATTTGTGGTAAAAAACGGGGAAATCTGTTTCAGTAAAAATCACAGAAATCCTAATGGGCGGTTCTACTCTGCCTTACAGGTTGCTTTGAATTAGAATTGACTCCATGGCAATGGGAGTTAAAGTAGTACTTGTTGTTGTGTGCCGTCTCATGTTATTTACATGAGATAAAAATAAAACTTTAGAGTAAAGCATAGAATATATCTGAATGATTTGGTTTGGCAATTATTTCATAGATAATATGCCAAAAGTATTATGTATGTACAAATTGAATCTCATCAAAATAAAAAGTCATTACATTTTAAAATGCTCTATTAAAAATAATGTACATAAGTCAATGATATATGATTACATTAGTTTAGAGTGAGAGGTGAGTTCTAAAATATTTATTTATTGCATGTGAAAATCTAATTGATGCAGTTTCATTTGTTCAAAAAGCCTTCTTTCTTCTTGATATATTTGTCAAAAATCAATTGATAATATAAGAATTTATTTCTGGACTCTCAATTATTATCCATAAACTACATGTCTGTCCTTAGGCCAGTACTACACTGTCTTGATAACTATACCTTTATAACAACAAACTGGAAGAAAATTTTTGCAAACTGTATCTGATAAAGCAGTTATATACAGAATATACAATTGTATTTTACACCTGAACAATAAGAATATAAGCAACCCAATAAAAGTTAGCAAAATACTTTATATTTAATTAAAGGAGATATAAAAATGGTTAATGGTTATGTAAAATGATGCTTGACATTATTAGGCATAAAGAACCAGCAAACAAAAACCACAGTGGGCTCTCATTTTACACCCATTAGAACATGTCTAAGGCATTTCCTTGCTAACCAGAAGGCTGATGGTTCGAACACATTATCCACTCCTTGGAAAGAAGACTGGGCAATCTACTTCGGTAGAGATACTGCCTTGGAAACCCAAGGAGGGGTCACTGTCATGACAGACTCAATGGTAGTGAGCTTTTTTTTTGGTTTAGAATGACTATATTAAAGAAAACATGTAACAACAAATGGTTTACCATATGGAGAAACAAAAAGTCTCATGCATTGCTGGTGGAAACGTAAAATGGTCCAGGCAACTTTCTGGGGAAAAAAAAAAGAAAGTCTGTTTCATAAAAATGTATACATAAATTTACTGTAAGACCTGGCACTTTCACTCTTAGATATCTACCCAAGAGAATGAAATAATAAATTTCCAGAATGTTCTACACGTAAATGTTATTATCATCACTCCTCATAATAATAAAATATTGAAACAAACCTACATGTCCATCACATGGTGAATGAATACACAAAATGTGTTATATCTGTACAAGAGATTAATTCAGCAATTAAAGCAGTGAAGTATGCATGTATGCTATAGCATAATGAACCTCCAAAACCTTATGATATTGCAGAATTGTGTGTATATGAGTTTACCTTTGTTACCCTTAAGTCTTATGCTCCTCACAGTATCTTTCTTTGCCTTGAAAAGTCTGTGCTGGCCTGTCCCTTATTGTATATTGCCTTTTCCTTCAACTAAGTTCATAACTTCTCTACCATGTAGTTAGTGATTAATCGTCCCTTTCTCTTCCATTCCTTGTAATCTTCAAAGAATATTTTTTCTCTGTGTGAAAATCTTTTCTTTACTTTTTATAGTAGTGGTCTCATACAATATTTATCTTTTTATAATAATAAATTTCACTTAGCACAATGTTTTATAGTTTCATCTATTTTATGAGATACTTCACAAATTCATCATTATTCTTTAATATTGTATATTATTCCAATGTGTGACTGCATTATAGCTTGTTTATCCATTCATCTATTCATGGTATTCTACAAGTGGACACATAGCTAGAAACAGAAGCTGAACAAGTATGGAAAGACAAATGGGACTATATGCAAAAATACATATAGGTTTGACAAAAGAAATTTCTACATATGTATGTACTAAGCTACAAATATATCCATGAATATAGTAGAGAATACAGCAGGAAAAGTTATAAAAACCTCTTAGCCATAACCAAACACCCTGAGGGAAGGAGTCACTGGGTCTGAAGGTTAAGGAGCATAGTCTCAGGGGATATCAGTTCAAGTCCTTTAACATAACACAAAAACAATGCTCTTCGTCCTACGTTGGTGAGTAGAGACTGGGATTTTACAACTTTGTGAGAGAACATCAAAGACAACACCATTGTTTTCTTCCTGTCTGGAACAAAGAAGAATGAGAAAATCAAAAACATAAGACAGCAATTAGTCCAAAGGACTCATGGACCATGCAAACCTAGCCTCAACAAACCAGACAGCAGAAGAACTAGATGGTGCTAAGCTGACTGGTCTGAAAGCAACAGTAGAAAATCTTGGATAGAGTTGGAGAAAAATATGGAACAATACTCAAAATAATAATAATTAAAAAAAAAAAAGATGAGTCTTATTGATCTGATAAAGACTGGTGGAAACCCTTAAAGTATGGTCCTTTGACATGGTTCAAACCAAGAACTGAACTCACCCCTGTGGCTCAACTTTCAGCCAAACAGTAGACAGTCTTGTAAGGTAAATACCAACACCAAGAAAGTACAAAATCCTTAGAACAATCAATGATACCATATCAAAATGTCAACATTTTTCCAGAGATAAAGTTCAGAAGGAAGGAAGGGATGGGAAAGAAGGACAAATGGAAATGATAACAGAGGGAAAAATTGAGAAAAGTGTGGTTATATTTTGGGGATGGCAATCAATGTCACAAAACAAAATGTGTATACATTGTTGAATAGAAAATCAGTTATCTCTGTGAACTTTCATTCAAATCACCATAAATTCTCTCTCTCTCTCTCTCTCTCCCTCTTTCTCTCTCTCTCTCTATCTATCTATTTATCTATCTCTTTATCTATCTAAGAGATCTATGTGTATGGCAACAAATTGCCAAAAGCAATTCTTGAGATTAGATTGGAAATGTATATTGCCTTTTCCTTCAACTAAGTTCATAACTTAGATCTTGTAGTTTTACATAAACCCATGGTAACTCCATGGGTTTATGTTACAGGGTAAAGAACAAGTCAGAAGAGTTGCACAACTCAAAGAATTTAACAAATGTCCCTGAATTGTTTGTGTAGAAACTGTTTAATTAGTGTATTCTCTGCTGTATATATTTTCAATGACAACAATAAAATTATTTTTAAAAATAGAGGAATCTGTGTTCCAAGGTGATAAAGAAGTATATCACAATTCTGTATTTTCTGCCATTTTTTATTTTCTGTAAATCAAGTAAAGCCTGAAAACATTTAGCAGGAACAACAACAACAAAAATCTTATGGTAAGTGAAAAAACCTAGACATAATTTCATATATATTGCATGACTGAATTTTTATGAAATAACCAGAGAAAGCACATAAAGTTATAGAGTAGTTTACTGATTATCTGGGAATGGAGTAGCTAAGAATGGGGATTAACAGTAGAGTGACGAATATGTTCTCATTATCATTAACATTGGTTGATTATACAATTTGGTTGTTGTTGTTGTTATGTGCTGTGGAGTTGGACCCAACTCATAGCGACATCTCCTTGGGTTTCTGAGGCAGTATCACTACAGAAGTAGATTGCCCCATCTTCCTTCCAAGGAATGGCTGGTGGATTTGAACCACCAGCCTTCTGGTTAGCAGTCAAGTGCCTTAGCCACTATGCTACCAGAGCTTACTAAAACAGAGGGAAAACATTAAATATACCCTTGGAAAGTATAATTTACATGGTAAACAAAATAAACCTCAATAAAATTACTTTAAATTGTGATTATATTATTAAAAATATGAATAGGCTTTATTTCACAAAGGTTACAACTTAGTTATGATATTAATAATACAGGAGATCCTCTTGAATTACACATTCTGAACCAATTTAAATTCAAAAACATCTTTCTTAAAATGAAAGCAAGTCTCTTAAGATAGACTTCAAGTGAGTATAATTTCTCTTAGAGATAAAAAGAAGCAAAAACCATGTTGCTTATATAAAGCATCTGTTGGAGTTATTCTCAGCTGACTATCCAGCATCATTTCAAGGCTTTCTTCCTGAGTAGCATAGCTTTGATTTTGTTTACACAGAACTATTCAGAAAGTTGTACTTAACTAGAGATAAAATTTAGAACTACAAGAAACAGCAGTCTGTTGTTATAGAACTTCAAACTAAACCAAACCCACTGCTATTGACTCAATTTCAACTCATAGTGACCCCCATTGGGTAGATTGCCTCATTTTCCTCCTGTAGAGCAGCTGGTAGGTTTGAACTGCCAATGTTATGGCTAGAAGCCAAATGCCTTACCCATTACACCACCAGAACTCCATGTAGTACAATTAAGTAATAATGAAAGAAGTATTGAGTAGAAGACAAAACTAAACTCATCTACAATAATGTCACAATAATAGCAATAAGAAATATGTAGCCCAAGATCTATGAGACAACAATTGAAGTTTAAAATGATAGAATAAAGGCGTTTTTACTGATATTGACTCTATAACATATTGAAAACAACAAACACAATGTGGATGAAATAATGATATATGTGAAATGTTGAAATAATTAAAATAAAAGGTGAAAATGAATGAAGAATACCTATCATTTTAAATTAAATTAGAAAAAATGAAATACCAAGAATGTAGAAATTATAGAACAATATCACTAATATCACATGCAAGTAAGATATTACTGAAGATAATTCAGAAACGTTTGCA
>NW_006922269.1:42506-43713 GCF_000298275.1 Orycteropus afer afer | reverse complement strand
CAACAACAACAACAACAACATACTCCATGAGAACACTGATAAAGACTTAACTATTAAATGAATGTTGCTGAAAATCTCAGTAAAGTATGTACATATTTTTATGTAAAACTACAAGATCTAGAAGGAACTGGGTAGGCTACAGGACATGGGGAGCATTCCCTCATAGTACCAATTTCAGCCCCAAAAAAGGACAAAAATTCTCAGATTAAAAATAAATGATCTAGTCTATATTTAATTTCTATGAATCATCAATTTAAACTATAAAAAGTGCTTGAAGATGAAGGAGAAGGAGAGAGTGAACATAATAATCAACAGCATCTTTGGATAAAAATCAAGTAATAAGCTGAAAAGCACTCTTGACTCTTTTTATTTATTGGTATTTCCCTTCATTAAAATAGAAACTGGACTGTAGTAGATATTCTGTAGATGCTAATTGCATTATAGTTTAATAATGTAATTATTTTAAGTTGAAAAATTTAACCATAAAGAGGAATAGAATATTCCTAAAAAAACATTTCTGTTTATTTACTTACCAGGAAATAAGCCTAAGAAAATATTACTAGGGTCAAATTTCCTAGCAAACATTTAATCTGCGGAAAGTAGACTGGATTGTATTTCATTTTAATATTATCAAGCAAAATAATAATGATAAACCACAGATCATTTAAAAACCTACACTGGGTGAGACACAGGAGCTAGATATACTGTTTTCCAGAAGCAGGAAAAACTTGTAAGGTGACTCAAATTTCCTTCAATGTTGAGGATTCTTTCCAAGATGAAAAGTTTTAATAATGAAAAAAGTACAACTAGTAACATAAGTTTTTAGTAGTTTTTTTTTTTTTTTTTTCCCCCCAATGTTGATCATGACTGGTTTTTGGAACTTTTTGATACCTCTCTTGATTTCACGTCCATGGAAGCAGCAATCAAGAAATCAGACAACTATTGCATTGGATAAATAAGTCCCAAAAGACCTCTTTTAAATGTTCAGTGTTGAAGAAGGAGGTGTACTTGACCCAAGTTATTTTCAATCATGTCATATGCATGTGAGAGTGGGACAATGTAAAAAGAGAACCTCAGGAGAATTGATACATTTAAATTGTGGTGTTGATGAAAAATATTGACTGTAACATGGACAGTTAGAAAAATGAACAAATCTCTGTTGGAGGGGGTACAGCCAGAATGCTCTTTAGAAGTGAGAATGACCAGA
>NW_006922269.1:38473-41866 GCF_000298275.1 Orycteropus afer afer | reverse complement strand
TTTTATCTCTTTAAAGTGTCAAATAGAGTAAATATATTAAGTTCTTATGACCATAAGATCTTTGATACAAACTACTCAATTTCACCATGGTATAATGGAAACTGTCATAGACAGTATGTTGGGCCTGTCTATGTTCCAGTAAAATATTATTTATAAAAAACAGGCAGCTAGCTGGTGGACTATAATTTGCAAACCTTTGATCTAAACTCTTGGCATGCTTTATTGCTCCTTCTAGCATTTATCTACCCAGATTCACATTATTTGTTTACAATGTATTGGTTTATTGCTTGCTTTTCTATTGAATATAAGGCCCTGAGGGAAGGTAATTGCTCAGTTTTGTTCTTTGCTCTGTCACAAGTATGTAAAACAAAGCCTAAAACATTATGAAAATTCAATAAATGTTGGCTGAATAAACAAATGTACACATAAAATGATCAATAAATACTGGATTCAAGTGTGTAGAAATAAAAAGAACCAATATTATAGTTATATTAGCACTATAGATTATCATTAATTCTCAATTATTATCATCATCATTGTTATTATTAACAATTTGGCCCAAGAAATATCAATGAATGTTGCTGTTAGTATCTTAGATTTTTTTTTTTTTTTTTGTCCTTTTCCAGTGCACATTCTGGCTATTCCAGGTTCTATATCTGTTGAATAATATTCCCTGTCCATTAATATTGCATCAGTATTTTTTATTCGTACATCTAAGTTTCAGAGAGATCAGAGAAAATATTTAGAAAAAGGATAATGAGTTTTTGTACATGAAATATTTTATCTTTCAGTAACTCTCTACCACACCTAAATGTTGAGCTATTTTTTGAACTGTAAAGCTAAAAGAAAGATGCACTGATTTTTCAAATTATGAATTTTAGGTAATAACATACAAATATATTTATAGAGTACATTTTAAAACAATGCCATTATACATGTATTCTGAGTTTAAATGTTCTTTCATTATGTTTTGATGCTTAATCTGCAGTTGTTTTATGTTGTTTTCCAATAAAAATCTTTGTTGTTATGTGATACATAGGGAATTTACTAACCTCCCTCAGAGTTTTGACTTTTTACCTAATAGGGTCACTATTCTTATGAAACAGAAAATATAATCTTGACAATGAAGGGGGAAAAGAGAGCCAAATACTGATTTATAGTTACATCCTCACTTTATGTATAATATTCTTGCCAAAAGTTGACTGTTGAATGTGACATTCATTTCTTTCTCTGTTATTGGTTGAAATACATTTCACAGAAAATGTATTCCTGGCTGATAAACAGAACGGTGTCAAGAGCAAATCAGTACAACAGTTAACCAAGAAATCCTGTACTCATTAAAATGTCAGTTGACCAGCTCCCATAAATTATCATTTCACAATCTTCCATAATTTCCAAGATAAGTTAATTGACAGTAGAATAAAGAAACAGTTAGAACATTTCAGGATTTTTAGTAACATTTCATTAGATGGACATGCTAAATTAAAGAATGTAGTGAAGGAATTGGATTTTGAAAAAAGTAAAGCTTTCTTAGGCTCTGGATGAACCTGAAAGATAACATTTATCAGGAGTCTCTTATATGCCTAGTCTTCTAGAATTTTCCCTGGGTGGTACAAAGGATTTGTGCTTGATTAAACCTATAAAATTGATAGTTTGAAATTACTCAGTGGCCCCATGGAAGAAAGGCATGGAAATCTACTTCTGTAAAAATTAGAATGAAAAAAAAAACTCTACAGAGCAATTCTAATCTGTAAAACATTGGGGCACCATGAGTCAGAATTGATACTCTTGGCAAAAGACTTTTAAATGTTTCTTATTCTTATTTAAATACTGAAGAAATCTAATAATAATAATGTCAAGGTATTTCTAGCTGACAAATAATTATGGCTTCATGACATTTCCTTGCTATATCAGATATGTTCTGTTATAAGACAACTCAGTTAATGTTTTGGCTATAAATAAACACCAAATAAAGAAAAAGTTTCACATAACTATTTCAAATAAAATTTATATATTGGGCATGTTTTGTATTAACAGCAACTTTTTTTTAAATTTAGTTCACTATAAATACACCATTTAACAAAGTATTAGCAAAATGAAGCATGTTAGTTAGACAAATGGTTTGAATTTAAGGATACTAAATACCTGAAATTAAACAAAGGAAATCTACATTATATTTAAATATTAATATATTATTGGGAGATGAGTGGAAATATTTTTCTATGTTTTCCAAATATTATCATTTGTAACTAACCCAATCCAGTATGTTTCCTAAAAATCAAATTTCAATCTACTTCAAGTTCTGATATTAGGCAATATGAATCCTATAAGAATTAATGTGTAATCTAAGTTAGTTAAGAAAATCTATTACACAATATGTCAGGTAAACCCGTATCACATAAAATAAGATACTACTTTGTTTTAAAATGCCATTTTGGATATGTTTGTTTAAGTTAACCCTATGAACAGGAAACATAATGGTGTATATGGAAAGCTAAGAAATAAATCTAGAAAGAACTAGTATATAAAAAATAAAATATATAAGGAATTAAATAGATTGATATGTAACTCATCTGTCATTAACAACATGTTAGAAATCATAAAGTAACAACTTGCCACAGGAAAAAATTATCAAATTTATAAAATTGAGAAGTTATTAATCATGGAAAGAAATTCAACAAAGACATGAACAACTAAACAAGACAATCCACCAAATTTACCTTAAAGACATCTACAGAGCACTTCACCCAACAATAGCACTATATATATTTTTTCCAGTGCACTTGGAACATTCTCCATGATAGACCATATGTTAGGCCATAAAGCAAGCTTTGATAAATTTAAAAACATCAAAATACTTCAAATTATCTTCTCAGATCACAATGTTATCAAACTAGAAATCAACAATAGGCAGATCAATGGAAAAAACAAATGTATGGAAATTGAACAACATCCTCCTTATAAATGACTGGGTAAGAGAAAAAAAAAAAAAAATCTTGAATCAAATGAGAATGAAAACACAACATACCAAAATCTCTGGGACATAGCAAATGCAGAGATCAGAAGCCAATTTAGAGGAATAAATGTACACATCAAAAAAGAAGAAAGAGACAAAATCAACACTTTAAATCAACATCTCCAACAATGAGAATGATAGCAGCAGAAAAAGCCTACAGTCACCAGAAGAAAGGGAATAATAAAGACTTGAGCAGAAATCAATTAAACAGAAAATAGAAAGATGATAGAATGAATCAACAAGACCAGAAGTTGGTTTTTTGAAAAGATTAAAAAAAAAAAAATTGATGAACCATTGACAAATTTAACAAAGAAAAAGGGGATAAAATACAAATAACATGAATAAGAAAAGAAATGTGTGATATCACAACAGAATCA
>NW_006922269.1:36053-37733 GCF_000298275.1 Orycteropus afer afer | reverse complement strand
AAGTCAAACTATCCCTATTTGCTGATGATATGATCCTATACCTAGAAAACCCAAGAGACTCAGTCAAAAATCTACTGGAAGTAATTGAGAGATATGGCATCGTGGCAGGATACAAGATCAACATCCAAAAATCAGTTGAATTTCTCTACACCAGTAAAGAGCTTACTGAAAAAGGAATAAGGAAATAAATACCGTTTACAATAGCTACCAACAAAATAAAATACTTAAGAATAAATTTTATGAGGGACACAAAAGACCTGCATAAAGAAATCTATAAAAGACTAATTAAAGAAACCTTAAGACTTCTACATAAATGGAAGAACATCTCATGCTCGTGGATAGGAAGATTGAACATTGTGAAAATGTCAATTCTACCCAAAGCAATTTATGTATTCAATGCAATTCCAATCCAGATCCCATCAAAATTCTTTAAGGATATGAAAAAAGCAATCACTAACTTTATATGGAAAGTGTGATAGTTGGAGCTGTGTCAACTTGGCTGGACCACAATTCTGTGGTGTTTAAGTAGTTATGATATGGGTTATTCCCATGATGGTATCAGATGTATACATTTTGAGTAGCCAAGCTATTGAAAAGGAGTTTCCCTGGGGGTGTGGCCTGCTTCCAATATCTTTATGGACATTCTGGGAAAAGAGACACTCTTCTGTGGATTGGGATCCTGTGGATTGGGGCCTATGACTGTCCATGAGCAAACAATTCACCATTTGGTCTGGAGATCTTGGATTCATCATTCATTGGGGTCAACAGCCAGAATCCTGCCTGCCAACCTTGAGCTCATCAGCCCCTGCAGCTGCATGAGTCAGGAAAAGCCTCCAGCTTGACATTTGATCCAAGAACTTGGAACTTTCCAGCTTCTATAAGTGTGTGAACAATTTTACTAAGATAAATTTCTCTTTCTCTCTCTCTATATAAGTTTTATTGGTGTTGCTTCTCTAGAGAACCCAGCCTAACACATTTGGTACCAGGAATAGGGTAATAGTGAGTGATACCACTCCTGTTTCCACCCTTTTATTACTGGACCATGGATCCGGCTATTGGAGAAACAGCACAGGGTATTGGACACTGGTTTAGAGTATATACAGCCTCCTGGAGACAATTGCTCCAAACCTTCAAGATATTGCCACCTAGCTGGCCGGCATTAATTGGTAGAAAAACCAGCATCAAATGGAGCAGCAGGTTGGCCAGCCTACGGAGCAAGAAAGCTGAATGCTTTTTGGGCAGGAACATATCCTGTGGAGTGGGTGGCTTTCGGCATTAATGAGTAGAAGCAGAGAGATGAAGGGAACATGATGCAGAGATGCTTCAGCCTCAAGGGTAGGACCATGGCCTTTGGAATCACCACAGTCTCTTAAGTTTCAAAGAGTCAGACCTTCACCAACTTGGTTCTGGAGTGTGGGGCTGCTCATTCATGTGAACTAGTGGGATGGAGTCAAGCTGCTGCCCAAGGGTGAGGGGGTTATGGCTGCCATGCCCAAGAAGTAGAGGAATGGGACCCAGCAGGCCAAGGGGGTAAGGTTGGCACACAGGAACTAGAGGACTGGAGGACTGGAGTCACCCAGTGGAGATCTGTACAGATACCACCAATTGAAGATCACTACAAGTGTCAAGTTGTCAAGGGGTGAAATTATAGTAAAGTTTTTGTGTCAACTTGCCTGAGCC
>NW_006922269.1:32565-33958 GCF_000298275.1 Orycteropus afer afer | reverse complement strand
ACATCACACGGAGTAGATGAACTTGGAGAACATTACACTGAGTGAAATCAGTCACAGAAGGACAAATATTGTATTAGTCCATTATTGTAAAGAGTCAAATAAAGGTTTATATATGGAAGGAAATTTTCTTTGTTGGTTACCAGGAATGGAAGGAGAATGGAGGGAACATTGTTAGATAGGTAGAGACAAATATTGATTTGGGTGAAGAGAAGGGCAATATATCAAAAGTGAGTAATAAACACAGTGGCACTGAGGAAGAGGAAGACTTAGAGAGGTGCATGGGAGGTACAGACAACAAAGTTGAACATTTTTGTACATAGAGTACTGTTTTGTCAGCGAAGGAAAACATGGATATAAGAGTGGATAGATGGGTGGATAGGCTGAACTATTAGTTATGTCTATGCAGGGGGTAGTGTGCCCATGATCATGTGTAGGATTGGCAGACAATGTTTCTACAAGTATATCCACATGTTCTGTGAGAATGTCCAGGTATATAATATATCTGACAAGGGACAAGGTTGTAGCCACACCTTGGCCACAACCAGCTACCCAGAGGGAGCAAGTAGGTGGATTTGTTTGGTTGGGATCATAGTCACAGGGGACATTAAGCTCAATTGGTGTAACATACTACAAAATAATATTATTCCACATTCTACTTTGTCGAGTAGTGACTAGGATCTTAAAAGCTTGCAAATGGCCATCTAGATGCAACAATGGGTCTCTCCTCATCCAGAACAAAGAATAATGAAGAAAATCAAAGATGCATGGAAACTATTAGTCCAAGCGACTGGTACACCATGTGATCCTCAGCCTATATGACTGCAAGATAAGAAGAACTAGATGGTGCCTGGCTATCACTGTCATCCCTCTGGAGGGGGATCTATGTAGGAGATCCTAGTTAGATTGGGAGTAGAATGTGGAATAAAACTCTAAATTATTAAAAAAAGGAAGGGAGGAAGGAAGGGAGGGAGGAAGGAAGAAAAGGGACCAGGTTTGCTGGTCTGAGAGAGCTTGATGGAACGACTGAGACCATGGTCCCTAGCTGTCCTTCAGGTCTGGAATTGAACTCACTCCTGTGGCTTCTGGCCAAACAAAAGACAAACATATGAGCTGAATATTTACATTAGGTTGATACACTCCTGGGAGAGATCAATCATGGGAGAATAGAAGGGCTGTGTATGCACAGGAAGACAGCTCATGAGGCAGGAATATATGAGAGAGAAAGACACGGGACTGAGGTAACAGGAGGAGGAAGTATGAGGAGAGCTGTTGCATTGTGGGAAATTGCAGTCAATGTCATGAGACAAAGTGTAAGTGAGCTGCTATATGTTAAATGAATTTGCTCTTTAACTTTCCCAAATCACAGTAAAAATTAAAAAAAAAAAAAAAAAAA
>NW_006922269.1:27524-31525 GCF_000298275.1 Orycteropus afer afer | reverse complement strand
CATCTGATGTTTTGATTGCTGCTTCCATTGGTGTTGATATTAGAACCAAGTAATACGAAGTCTTTGACAACTTCAAACTTTTCTCCATTTATCATGATGCTGCTTATTTGTCCAGTTGTGAGGATTTTTATTTTCTTTATACTGAGATGTAATCCATACTGCCGACTGTAGTCTTCAATCTTCATTAGTAAGTACTTCATGTTATCCTCATTTTCAGCGAGCAAAGTTGAATCATGTGTATATCATAGGTTGTTAATGAGACTTCCACCAATCCTGATGCCAAGTTCTTCTTCATATTGTTCAGCTTCGTGGATTGTTTGTTCAGCATACCAATTGAATAAGTATGGCAAAAGGATACGCTACCTTCCTTATTTTAACCATGCAATATTCCCTTGTTCTGTTCAAATGACAGCCTCCTCATCTATGTACAGGTTCCTCATGAATACAATGAAGTGTTCTAGAATTCCCATTCTTATCAATGTTATCCATAGCTTGTTATGATTCACACAATTGAACGTTTTTTCATAGTCAATAAAACATAGGTAAACATGTTTCTGGTATTCTTTGTTTCAGTCAAGATCCATCTGCTATCAGTAATGATATCCCTCCTTCCACATCCTCTTCTGAATCCAGCTTGCATTTCTGGAATTTCTCTGGCAATATACTGCTGAAAAAATTTTTAAATTATCTTTAGTAGGATTTTACTTGTGTGTGATATAAATTACATTGTTCAATAATTTCCATATTCTGTGGGATCACCTTTCTTTGGAATGGGTACAAATATGAATCTCTTCCAGTCATTTGGTCAGAAAACTGTCTTCCAAATTGCTTGGCATAGCCAAATGATTTCCTTCAGTCCAGCATCTGTTTGTTGAAACATCTCAATGGGTTTTCTGTCTATTACTTGGACTTTGTTTTTTGCCAATTCCTTCAGTGCAACTTAGACTTCTTCCTTCAATACCATTGGTTATTGATCATATGCCACCTCCTGAAATGGATGAAAATCAGCCAATTCTTTTAGTACATTGACCCTGTGTATTCTTTTCATCTTCTTCTGATGTTTTGTGCATTATTCAATATATTGCTAAAAGAATCTTTCAATATTACAACTCGAGGCTTAAATTTTTTCTTGAGTTCTTTCAACTTGAAAATTGCTAAGCATGTTTGTTCTTGTTACCTAGTGTCACTTTGACAGGAATATACCACAAATGGGATGGCTTGAACAAACAGGAGTTTATTCTCTCAGTTTGGAGGCTTTAATTCAGAGTTCAAAGTGCCAGCCTCTAGGGGCTGGGTGAAAGCCCCTCAACTGTGAGCCTCAACTCTGCCTTCTGTTCCCAGCCCACTGAAGCTAGAGGCTTTTCTTCACTCAAACAGCTGTTGGCTACTGAGACTGAGAAGCCCAAGGTTGACAAGTAAAAAGGCATAGTCCTAATGTTACCAAACCACATAGAAGACCATTAATTCAAGTCCATTAAAAGTCCCAAGGTGAGCAGAGCATGGCAGGCTACTGAACAATGACATGGCTACATGCAGGGTTCAAGCATGCCATAAGCTAGAGACTGTTCCCCAAGGTTTCTTCTTAGATACAGGAAACAGACCACATTCCTGAGGCAGCAACTCAGCTGCTCACAGTATATTCCACCATGGAGTTGATTACAAGTCTCATCATGGGGAATATTACATCCAGCTGCCCAGTGACTCAACCAGCACCAACCAAGTTAACACACAAACTTAACTACCACAATGTTCTTCCCTTTTGGTTTTCTCACTCCAGATCTTTGCACATTTCATTATAAAAGTAGCTTTGTCTTCTTGAGCGGATCTTCAGAATCTTTTGTTTAGCTCTTTTATCTTATCATTTCTTCCATTTGCTTTAGCTACTCTGCAATCAAGGGCATGTTTCAGTGTCTCTTCTGACATTCATTTTGGCTTTTCTTCCTTTCCCATCTTTTTAATGACCTTTTACTTTCTTCATGGATGATGTCCTTGATGTCATCACACATCAGTCATTGGGTTTCAATGCATCAAATGTATTCTCTAGATGGTCTCTAGACTCAGAAAGGATATAATCAAGGTCATATTTTGGCTCTTATGGACTTTTTTTAATTGTCTTCAACTTCAATTTGAACTTGCATATGAACGTTTGGTGGTCTGTTCCATAATCAGCTCCTAGATTTGTTTTGGCTGAAGCTATTGAGCTTCTCCATCACCTCTTGCCATAGGTGTCGTCAAGCTGATTCCTGTATACTCCATCTGGTATAGACCGTGTGTATAGCAGCCATTTGTGTTGTTGAAAAAAAGTATTGGTATGAAAAGTTTTTGTTCTTGCTAAATTCTATCATGGCAACTTCAGTGGTACTTCTATCACCAAGGGCATATTTTCCAACAACCAATGACTCTTCTTTGTTTCCAACTTTTGCTTTCCAATTACCAGTGATACTTAACACATCTTGATTACATATTTGGTCAATTACAGGCTGCAGAAGTTGGTAAAAATCTTCAATCTCTTCATCTTTGGCTTTGGTGGTTGGTGCATAGATTTGAATAATAGTAGTATTAACTGGTCTTCCTTGTATTCTTATGGATACTATCCTATCACTGAGAGTATTGTACTTTAAGATAGATCTTGAAATATTCTGTGTGATGATGAACACCATGCCATTCCTCTTCAATTTTTCATTCCAGGCATAGTAGTTCTTATGATTATCTGATTCAAAATGGCCATAGCCAGCCCATTTCAGCTCACCAATGCCTCGGATATCAATCTTTATGTGTTCTACTTTATTTTCAATAATTTCCAATTCCTAGATTCATATTTTACACATTGTATGTGCCTAAGGCATTTACTGCTAACCAGAAGGCTGGCAGTTCAAACGCACCAGCCACTCCTCAGAAGGAACATCGGGCAATCTACTTCCACAGTGATACCACTTCAGAAACCCAAGCAGGGGTTGCTATGAGTTGGATTGGACTTGATGGCAGCAAGTTTGGTTTGGTTTGGGTATGTTCCAATTATTAATGGATATTTCCAACTGTTGTTTCTCATCTTGAGTCATGCCACATTAGCAAATTGAGGCCCTGAAGGTTTTACTCTATCAACATCATTAATGTTGGCTCTACCCTGAGGAGGCAGCTCTTTCCTAGTCATATCTTGAATCCCCTCCAACCTGAGGGGTTCCTTTTTTGGCATTATATTGGACAATGTGTCAGGGCTATTCATAACATGTTCCATTAACATATCAGACAATGTTTCACTGCTATTCACAAGGTTTTTACTCACCAATTCTTTGAGAAGTGGATGACTTCTTCCTTCCTCCAAGTCTGTCTCAGTTTGGAAGCTCCACTGAAACCTGTCCACCATGGGTAAACCTACTACTGGCATTTGTAACACCAGTGGCATAGTCTCCATCCTCGCAGCAACAAGAAACCACCACAGGACAACAAACTTGCAGACAAGTTTGCCTCCCTTAGCTGTTCCAAACCTGTCTGGTCACTTCTTGTTCCCCCGCAGGCCGCTCCAAACAGGCCACCCCTGCTCGCTTCATTCTTGGTCTCCTTCAAGCCACTCCAAACCCACCACCCTGGCTTGCTTCCTTCCTGGTCTCTGGAGGCCATTATGCTGAATGAAATAAGTTAGTCACAGAAGGACAAATATAGTATTAGTCCACTGTTGTGAAAAGCCAAGGAAAAGTTTATATATGGAAGAAAACATTCTTTACTGGTTACCAGGTATGGGAGAGGAGAGGAAGGGAAGGAAAATTCCTAGATAGGTTGAAACAAAAAAAATTATATACAGAAACCAAAGATCATTACTAGTTGTCAGGGGTAGGTAGGAAGGGGAGAGGGGAAACTTTTCTTTGAGGGGCATTGAGTTGCTGCTAATTTTGGTAGAATATTTTAGAAGAGGATCATAATAGTGATCTTTTATCATGAAAAATGTCATCAATGTCCCTGAGTTGTCAATGAGGGAGTTCCTATGTTGGCGAATGTCTTGTGTA
>NW_006922269.1:25727-27424 GCF_000298275.1 Orycteropus afer afer | reverse complement strand
TACCTAATTGTTCAGCCTGTCCACACATCCATCTATGCATAGATCAATTCTTGCCATCACTGACAATGGAGTACTATACATGCAAAAGAGTTCATCTTTGTCGTCTATACCCTGTACCTCTCTATGTCTTCCTCTTTCTCATTGCCACCATGTTGATCACTCATTTTTGATATATTGCCCTTCCCTTCACCCAATTTGATACTTGTCTCTACCTATCTAGAAATGTTCCATCCCCTCCCCTCCCATCACTGGTAACCAACAAAGAAAGATTTCTTCCATATATAAACCTTTCCTTGACTTTTACAATAGTGAATTAATACAATATTTGTCCTTCTGTGATTAACATACTTGACTCAGTGTTATGTCCTCCAAGTTCACTCACATTATGAGGTGTTTTGCAGATTCTACATCATTCTTTAGTATTGCACAGTATTCTATTGTGTCTATGTACTGTAGTTTGGTTATCCATATGTTCTGGTTACCTAGTGCTGCTCTGACAAGAATACACCACAGATGGGATGGTTTAAACAAACAAGAGTTTATTCTCTTAAAATTTCAGCTCCAGACCCACTGGAGCTAGAGGCATTTCTTCACTCAGACAGCTGCTGGCTGGTGAGGCTGCCAAGGTTGACAAGTAAAAAAGGCACAGGCCCAATGTTACCAAACCACATCTCAGGCCATTAATTCAAGTCCATTGTAAGTTCTCAGGTCAGCAGAGCATGGCAGGTTGCTGAACAATGACATGGCTACATTCAGGGTCCAAGTGTGCCATAAGCTAGAGAACATTCCCCAAGGCTTCTGCTTATATACAGGAAGCAGACCACATACCTAAAGGCAGACTAAGCTGCTCACAGTAGATTCCACCATGGAGTTGATTACCAGTCTCATCATGGGGAATACTACATCCAACGGCCCAGCTACTCAACCAGGCCCAGCCAAGTTGACACACCAACTGAACTACCACACCATTTTTGTGTTGATGAGTACCTAGGTTGTTTCCATCTTTTTGCTATTGTAATAGTGCTGTGATGAACATAGGTGTGCATATGTCTGTTCTTGTCCTGGCTCTCATTTCTTTAGGATATATACCTAGTAATGAGATTGCTGAATTTAGGAAAGGTAGTCTTTTAAACAAATGGTACTGAGAACTGGGGCTTTTGCAGATTCATAGGGGTTGTGCAATAATCTAGGACAGAAATAAAAGAGATTAGCCTAAAAGGATAGTAACACTGTTAGAGAGTTCAAAGTTTATTTTAGATCTTTGACCACTGAAGATTAAGTTTGCCATAAATCTATTGGGAGTCATAGGGTAACTAGTTGGTGTTTTAAAACTATGAAATGAATTTTGGAAAAAAAAAATATTTGATGGTTTTGGATACTACACTGATAAATCCTCAGTTTTTGAGTTATGAAAGAAAACTAAAGCATTGCAAAAACAAACACACAACAACAACAACAGAAAAAACTGGGAAAGATAAGGCTGTGAGAAAAATCAGAACAAGACAAGTTTAAGAGAGAAAGAAAGACATTGTAGCATGTAAAGACACATATTTTTTTCTTAGAAATCTAGCATTTTCAACTTCTGACATATTTTTATATACTGTTGAAGGCCAAAGAGGTTCCTTTTTGAAATTTTCAGACCTTTATCAAACTAGAAGCTGTGATTAAAGCAGACATTAATTATGCTGACAAATTTG
>NW_006922269.1:24171-25627 GCF_000298275.1 Orycteropus afer afer | reverse complement strand
GAAATTAAGTATAGATTAAAACATCTTAGGGACACACAATGAGATAATTTACACAATATTTTAAAATTACCTGAAACAGAAATTATTTGGGGACATAATAGCTATAAAGGACATATAAAGGACTGTTCATGTAGCAACAACAATAATAACAAATTGACATCCCAGGTAAAGATTTATTACCTTAAAACTTCACGTGTTAAGATTCTTTTATAGGAAATCAAATATCCCAAGATAAGCTTAATCTTATCTTTAACATATACATGGAAAAACAAAAACAAACAAACTAAAACTAAAATCAATAAAAAATATTTATATAACTGGCTATATAAAATAAACATACACATAATGCCAAAAACATAAGAAAATAAATTTACAATAATGTAGGTATATTAGATGTTTCATTTGTTGAACAGCACCTACTGATGCATAAGAAAAATACAAGCAAGCCAATAGAAATGATAAATGGATATAAAATTGAAACTCAGAAAATAATATGATTAACACACCTACGAAACTCTCACCAAAACCAGTCAATGCTATCAGAAGAAACAGGCTTTTAGTCCATTACACTGGCACAACAAGAAGGATCAGTAAAAGCACAAAAGTTTGAAAATACAAAGAGTCATTAAGCTTATTGTGTAACTGAACTCTTCAGAAGATCTGATAGAAGCACAAAATGATAAAGCTGATTTGTAGTGAATTTAAATATAGATCTTAAATTTGAATATTTGTAGAATGAAACTTGAGTTCAGAGAAATGGAAAACTGCCTCCTGTAATGAATTTAGAGTTGCGAAGGATGAGACAAATCATTCACTGGGGGAAGAAATTTCCTGAAAGAAAATTCAGGATGTGTATTTCCTATTATCTTCCCTATGCAAAATTAGACTAGGTCATCAAGTTCAGAACCTTCATTTACTACGTGGTGCATACACACTATTATTTGGGCAGAAGATGGCTTTAGCAGTATCCATCTATTTTATATTCATATCTAAAAATAGATACAGCAACTCAGAATTGCTAAACTTAGAAGGAAAACCAATAGTAAGAAAGAGCAATAGACTTTATTAAGGATAGAAAACAGCCCAGAGGAAACAAAGTGAAAACATGAAGAATATATAATAAATATTAATTAAAATATATACCTTCACTTATAATATATCTATATACAAAATGACAAACTGAAATGACAGATAGCCAGAGTATTTGGAAATTGAAATATTGATGGAAAAAGTAAAATAATAATCATGATGGTATTGGTAATAAGGAGCATGATTATAATAACAACAGAATATAAATAAATAAGGATGAAATTGTGTTGTTGTTGTTGTTATGTGCCTTCGAGTCAGAACTGACTCATAGTGACCCCTCCTTGGGTTTCCGAGGCAGTATCATTATGGAAGTAGATTGCCCAACCTTCCTTCTGAGGAGTGGCTGGTGGGTTTGAACCACCAGCCT
>NW_006922269.1:13527-16368 GCF_000298275.1 Orycteropus afer afer | reverse complement strand
CCTCAACTCCCTCCTCATTTCCCTTTATAATCATGTTTACCTCTTTGCTTGGGATGACAGGCTTTTTAGAGAAGTGATTCTCTCTTGTCTCTTTGGGTATCGCTACTTTAAATCTTTTGCTTCACCATTTCAACCTGTTGCAGTGATTGGCCCTACTCATGACAGGTGGTAAGAACTTCATTGTTCCTGAATTAATAATACATATAAAAATACTTTTTATACATATCTCTTAGATTTAGTTGAAAAAAATTACCTGTTGATATTTTCTTATTATCACTGATTGAAATCATTTTTATGTCTTTTTTTCTTTGCCTTGTCACTATCATTCTTTGCCATGACAACAGTCATCTCTATCAACATAGCTCTTTTTATTTTTTTTCCTAACTTTTTCCTGACTGTCCAATTGAAATTTTTCACTTTCTGATGGGTATGTTTGAAACATAAACACACATGAAAATAAAGTGGTGAAAATGAAGTCTTACATTAGGAAGAGAATTTAGCGTAAGTACAATATATACACTATACAAACTAAAAATTTACTTAGATACTTAATTTTCAAACACTTTTGCGAAATCATTTTATGCTCTAATTATTAGGTTTCTTTTTAAAGTGTTTGTATAGATATTTTAGCTGAGTATCCCAGAATGATCAATTCACATTTGTGTCTTTAATTTAGATAATACATGTGGATATATTTTGCATAATTTATGTCTTAAAATTTCCCTTTCTCTAAGCTCCTTAGTATGTTATTTCTGCTGCTAATAAGTATCCCTGTATGCTTTTTTTTTTCCCTGTGGATGGTCACATATGATTTCTAGCTGTGTTTTGCTGGACTATCTAGACTGTACTATCTTCCTGAGCACAGCAAACATGGATTTATCTACTTTTATTATTATTATTTTTAATAAATCTCTCTTCTACAAGATAAATGACTCATGTTTTTCCCCCAACTTACATTCAATTCTTGAATCTAGAGTCCAAGTCTTTCCACATGCTGTCAAATAAATCACTCTAAAAAACAATTCCCATCATGTCATTCTCTCACACAGGAAAATAAAAATAAAAATTGAATATAGAATTCATTTGACCTTTCTGTATTAGGCTTATCATTCAATTTTTGCAATTCTCACAGAAATTAAACTACTTTATCCACAGTGTCTTTAATTTCGGTAACTGTTGATGTCTCCTTCCTTGTACAGGGATGGGTAGGATCTCACCATTTGTCTTGCTTGAAAAACAGACCAGAGAATATTTTGTTTATAGACTTGCCAGTGACCTGTTAAGTTATGTCATCATCAGAAATACTGACAATGAATTAATCTAGCTAATTTTCCTTCCCATAAATGTGAAAAATAAGAATGCATAACAAGTATCTGTGAGGCCTTTTATTTTTTTCCTAAGAAATTTCATTTTTAGTATAAGTATGTAACAAGAATGTTTATGATTTAATCTGCTAGTTACCACGTGTAATTAGTGGTTGAATTATGAATTATTAGTAGTCAGTGGTTGAATTATGGATATTGAAAGGTTTTAGAGTTGAGATACAGAAAGTGTAGATAATCTTGAACAGATAAGATCACATATTAACTTGTCAGATAAATACAAAACAAACACAAAGTAGGCTCTGAATGAGGAGTAATGCAGGGATGACTCCTTAAACTTCTAGTGGATTTCACAAGTATCCTTGAAAATAAGTCTCTATTTTTTTCAGACTTGTGAGTGTTGTCCTCAACATCCACTATCTATAAATCACCTTACCTTAATACACACATAAGCAATCTACCTTATTAGTCATAACATTTGGATCCAGTGGCATTATTTCTGTCATTTTTGACATTTTTTTTCCTCATATTGTTGTAGTTGTTGTCATGTGCTATTGAGTTGGTTCCAACTCATAGCATCCCTATGTACAACAGAATGAAAGACTGCCCTGTCCTGCAACACCCTCACAACTATTGTTATGTTTGAACCCATTGCTGTAGCCATTGTGTCAATTCATGTCATTGAAGGTCTTTCTCTTCTTTTCTGACCCTCCACTTACCATGTCTGATGCCCTTCTCCAGGAACTGGTCATTCTTCATAAGATGTCCAAACTTCATAAGATGAAGTCTCACCATCCTTTCTTTTGAGGAATATTTTGGCTGTACTTTTCCAAGACAGATTTTTTCATTCTTCTATGGTGTATTCAATATTCTTCATCAATACATGATTCAAATGCATCAATTTTTCCTTGATTTTCCTTAATCATTGTCCAGTGTTTCATGCATTTCAGGCAACTGAAAATACCAGGGCTTGGAACAGGTGTACCTTAGTCTTTAAAGAGATAATTTTGGTCTTTAACTCTTTAAGAAGTTGTTTTGCAGCAGAGTTTGACCAACACAATTTGTTAATTGATTTCTTGACTACTGCTTCCATGGTAGTTGATTGTAGATTCTACTAAACTAATGTTGTTGTTACATGCTGTTGAGTCGGCCCCGACTCATAGCGACACCTTCTTGGGTTTCCGAGGCAGTATCACTAAGGAAGTAGGATTGCCCAACCTTCCTTCCAATGAGTGGCTGGTGGGTTTGAACCACCAGCCTTCTGGTTAGCAGTCAAGTGCCTTAGGCACTATGCTACCAGAGCTCCTAGTAAAATAATAATAACCCTCGACAAATTCAATCTTTTCTCTGTAATTATGCTGATTATTTTTCCACGCTTTCCACATTCACACATCCTTCTAGGCCTATGTCAAACTTTGCCACCTGCATGAGCAGAGCCACAATATAATTAATATGCCAAACTAGTTCATTTTCAGAATGAAAGGAAGCACATCTCTTAATGTCAGTATAATAAAAGCCT
>NW_006922269.1:12516-13427 GCF_000298275.1 Orycteropus afer afer | reverse complement strand
GATTATGTTATTTTATTATGTTAGAATGTCAGAATTAAAATAAATAAATAAATAAATATCCTAAAAAGATTCCAGGAAGTTTTCCTCTCAGTTATATGTAAATGTATATAATCTGAATTAAAAGGGTAGTGGTGATAACAGTTTTGAGTGGAGCAGCAATCCACAAACACTTCTGTAAAAGGCCAGAAAGTAAGTACTCCCACACTGAGGGCCACTCAGTCTCTATCACAATTACTTAACTCTACAATGGTAGCAGAAAAGCAGCTTAGGCAATATATAAATGAATGAATGAGTAGACAGTGTCCCATCAAAAATTTATTTACCAAGAAAGATAAAGCAATAATTTGTAATCAGTCAGAATAGGCTCATGAGAAGTTGTTTGCTAAACCTGGAGCAAGGAATAGAATGTCACACTTTTATTTTGAATGGGACATTCTAATTGCAATGCTGAGCACAGACTCAGAGATGTACAGGTGGAAGCAGGGAATGAAGCTTTAATTTGTCCTTGCAATTAGAAATTTTAAGATGTTGATGACGTCAGAAGAAAACCATGTTTAGAGTTTGTTGTTAGTTGTCAAAGTCAATTCTGAGACTCATTTTTGTGGAGATCATAACTGTTTCATCGGGTTTTCGAGGCTGTGATCTTTTGTAAGCAGATCACCAGATCTGTATTGTGGGGATTCTCTGAGTGAGTTCAAACTAGCAACCTTCTGTATAGTGGTTAAGTGTTTGTGTCACTTGAGACTCCTCTGTGGTGAGATTAGGTATCTTGTAAAAATTGAAGTTTACTTTTAGACCTGCCAAATGCTATTAAACCAAATCAAACCAAACCTGTTGCCATCTAGCTGATTCCAACTTCATAGTGGCTATATAGGACAGAGTAGAACTATCTGATAGAGTTTCCAAGGCTG
>NW_006922269.1:9907-11159 GCF_000298275.1 Orycteropus afer afer | reverse complement strand
AGCTTATTTTATGTAAATATTATTTGCTCGGACACTTAATTAAAAGTGAACTGAATTTAAAAATATGGAAATGTAGCTACATTGAAAAACAAATGGAAACTCCTTGTTTTTAATTCATGAAATGATTACAATCACACAAAACTATGTTGCTGTTGTCATGAGAACCACATATGTTACAGGGTAGTACTGTCCTATACGTTTTTTTTTTTTTTTCAGCTGTCTCTGGTGGACTAGTGCCTAAGGCATTTGACTGCTAACCAGAAGTCTGGCAGTTCAAACCCACTAGCCACTACTTGGAAGGAAGATTGGGCAGTCTACTTTCATAGTGATACCACCTCAGAAACCCAAGGAGGAGTCACTGTGAGTCAGACCTGACTCAATGGCAGTGAGGTTTTTTTTTTTTGTTGTTGTTGTTGTTTTTAATCATACTGAAACACATTGTCAGTCTTTACTTGTGCTCAGTTGCTATGTGGGTTCAGTTAGAGTAAATCACAAACCCAGTCTCCTTCAAGAACTATAAAATTCAACATTCATCATCCACATATTATTGAATATTTCAGTTGACTTAAGGAAAATCTGTATATATAACTTTGCATTTGTTATAGCTGTTCTACTTTCAAGAGCAAATTTCAAAATCTTCTGACATACACTTTGTTCTTTTCCTTCTTTCTTGTCTTTTTAATAACTTCCTACTCTCCTCAGGTATGAGATTCTTAGTGTCAGCTCACAACTTGATGAGTCTTTAGTCATTAGTGTTTAATGTGTCAGATCTTATTCAGATGTTTTCTTAATACAGGTGAGATATATTCAAGGATAGGTAGCTGTGGTGGCCCAATGGTTAAAAGCATTCAGCTATTAGCCAAAACATTGGCTGTTGAAACTCAACAGCCACTCTGTAGGAGAAAGATGAAGCAATCTGCTTCTTTAAAGATTACAACCTTGGAAGCACTGTGGGGCAATTCTGCTCTGTCCTGTAGAGTTGCTATGAATTGGAATTGACTTGGTAGCTGTAGGTTTGGCTTTATACTCAAGGTCTTACAAATGTATTATTTTAATTTTCTTCAGCTATAACTTGAACTTACATAGGAGCAAGTGATGGTTTGTTTGGCAAACGGCCTCTGGCCTCATTCTAACTGATGATATTGGGCTTCTCCGTTATCTCTTTCCACGGATATAGTCAATTTGTTTGCTGAGTATTCTATCTGACAAAGTCCATGTGCATGGTCACTGTTTATGTTGTTGAAAAAAAAAA
>NW_006922269.1:8133-9807 GCF_000298275.1 Orycteropus afer afer | reverse complement strand
AATATCTTTCATTAGCATATGGAAAGATCACATCTATTGCACAAGTGAAGGGATTTACTTTAGTGAGAATAAAGATTATTCATTTATAGAAACAGGAGAGAAGGAAAAATAAACTGAGAAATACTAGAAGGAAATGTTAGGTTAAGTAATGAGACTTGACAGCAGGAAGCAAAAATAGGTTTTTCATGACTTAATGTTTCAGAAAAGTATAATATACTCAGGTTGATATTTTCTTATTTCCACCCTCAACAAAACAATGTGTCACAAATGAGTTTAGAAAGAGTGTAGAACAGATGTCAAGAAAGCTTTCATCCTACATATACCCATAAACATATGGAATGACCCACCAAGCAAACTATGAATTTGGAATCACTGAAGCCCTTTAGGAAGTCATTAAGACACATCTTTAGTGATCAAAAGTTTTACAAATAAAAAAAGTTTGATGAATTGGGTGGTATTTCATTTTTTTAAAAACAGCAATTTCTTTGTGTTGTTTTTTTCCCTATGGTTTTGTGAAAAGAAGCATTTCTTCCATCTGTTATTTACCAATCTGGATACTGTTTAGTAAACTGAAGAATTTAACTAGAAAATTCAAAGAAAATCCTCACTGACTAACACTGAGACATTTCAATATTTACAACCATTTTATGAAATGGTTATAAATATTGAAATATGTATTATTATGTATTATATATGCACTCGACGGCACATAACAACAACAACAATATATGTACTATTATGTGTGTATTTATTGTACAGTTTATAACCGTAAAATTGAGTCTGAAAATTCTTAATTTAATAATAATAAATTAATATTGCCAAATTTTCCTTTAGCTTAAAAGAAAAAAAAAAATACTCAAAAAAAAAAAAAAATCCTTGTACACTTTCAGCAGATATGTATAAATACTTTTCATTAAGTCTTACTCAGAAACCCTATGAACTCAATATCTCACTTTTTTTTCTTGTCTATGAATAACTGAGTAGAGGGGTGAAAAAGAGAAATAATAGTGAGTAATTTTTATTGCAATTATCTTTTTGAATAGATATTCATGCCATTAAGTCATTTTTCTTTTTTACAATTGTTATTTTTATTGTGTTAAATACTGTTTAGGTAGGTCATCACAAATACTGAAAATAATTTTTATAAAATTGTCAAATTCATTAGGTAATTTAAAAGGTATAAAACTGATATCAAAAGATCCGTGTTTTTCATAATGATACCTTTTTATGTATTTCTTCTTTGTGTGTATTTAATTGCTACTTTTTCTTGCTATCAAAATCAAAGAAAGAAGAGCATTTGAGGTGAATGTTATTCATTTATAAGAAGAGTCTTTGAAAGGAATCTTTATTATTATTGACAATTATGTCAGGTATTAAATAAAAAGTAAAGTTTTACAATGATATAACAGGTATCAACCATGTTGAGTTACTCCATTGAAGTGCATTTTTATTCTTCACACTATAAATCCATAATCTGGCATGTTTAGTAAAGTGTGTAACTATGTCAATACCTAATTGAAAATCACATTGATCAACAAAATTTATTAGTTATATGCTCCAGAAAATTATAGTGTCTTCATTAGTACCCATGTCTGATTCAGCTGAACAGAAAATGCCTAATGTTCAATGAAAAACTTTAATGTTTTTCACACTTTGTATTTGCCATTGTAAGTA
>NW_006922269.1:6342-7585 GCF_000298275.1 Orycteropus afer afer | reverse complement strand
TCTGGTCCCAAGGCCATGTTGGCTGAGGTTTGTGTGGTCCACTAGTCCCTTGGACTAATTGTTTCTATGCTTCTTTGGCTTTCTTTGTTCTTCTTTGCTCCAGATGGGGAAAGACCAGTTGTTGCACCTTAGATAGCTGCCTGCAAACTTTTAAGACTCCAGTAGCTACTCACCAAAGTAGGATATAGAATAATGTTTTATGTTTTTGTGTAGTAAGTTACACAAATTTAGCTTGATGTCTCCCACATCCATGGTCCTGAGCCCATGGGCCCAAATTATCAATGAATCTTTCTTGAATGTTTGATAAATTTCAGACTGCAGAAATTGGTGAAAAGTCTTCAATTCCTTCATCTTTGGCATCACAGGTTAATTTGTAAATTTGAATAATAGTTGTATTAACTGGCTCTTCTTGTAGGCATATGGATGTTTTCCTATCACTGACAACATTGTACTTCAGGAAAAGTCTTGAATTGTTTTCTTTGGTTATGAAAGTGACACCATTTCCCTTCATTTTTAATTCCCAGCTTAGTAAACCATATGATTTTGTGATTCAGAATGGCTAGTACCAGTCCATTTCATCTTATTAATGGATATTGATCTTTATGTGTTACATTTCATTTTAACAACTTCCAATTTTCTTAACTTTATACTTTGTACATTCCTCATTCTGCTCATTAATGGATATTTGCAGCCATTTATTCTCATTTTGAGTTAGGTCTCATCTGCAAATGAAAGTCCGGAAAGTTTCACTCTGTCATCATTAAGACCAATTCTCTGAGGAGGCAATTCTCCATTTGTATCCTGAATGTCTTCCAACCTGAGGGCCTCACCTTCCTGAACTATCTCTGACAATGTTCTACTGCTATTCATAAGTTTTTCACTGGCCATTTTTTTTTTTTTTTTAATGTAGATTGCCATCTCCTTCTTTCTAATCTGTTCACCATGGGTAATCTCTTCAAATACTTGAAATACTAGTGGCATAGCATCCAGCATCTTAGCAACATGCAAGCCACCAATTCTACAAAATGGAAGAAGTGTGCATTTACATGAATAATTTCTTCCTTATCATTTAAATTAATGCATTGATTCACTAAATATTTATGAACAATTACTAAATGCCAGACTGTATTCTAAACATTTCATTTATATGAGCGAAGAAAACAACTCTTCCCAGATGGAACATACATTCTTGAAGATAGGATGAGAAATATTCAATCAGCTTAGTAAATAATAATAATAATAT
>NW_006922269.1:5215-5752 GCF_000298275.1 Orycteropus afer afer | reverse complement strand
TAATTCCAGTGCAGCTGGTACACAGCAGGAGAAAAAGTAGAGGTAAATAAGGTAAGAGAGATGAAGGGATTTGGTGTTTGGGGCAAGAGGGCCACTTTGTGTTGTGTTATGTAGCTCATTGAGATTAAAAAAAGAGGGATTTTGGACATTAAACAGAACAGTGATTTTTTTTTTTTTATTTGAAAGAAATGTGATCCAAATCTCTACCAAAAAAAAAAAAAAAAAAAACCACTAAACCCACTGCTGTCAAGTTGATAGCAACCTCTGTTGGGTTTCCAAGGTAGTAAATCTTTATGGAAGTAGATTACCCAGTCTTGCTTCTGTGGAATGGCTGGTGGGTTTGAACCACCAACTTTCTAATTAGCAGCTTTAGGCACCATGCTACCAGAACTCCTTAATAATTGTATAGTTAAGCAAATTATTTTAAATTCATTTAATAGAAAATTCTATAGCTATTAGAAAGCATCTTATAAAAGTGGTTGCTGCTATAGAAATAGGCTTGTTATAATATTACAAAAATCACATTAGATACACACA
>NW_006922269.1:0-1158 GCF_000298275.1 Orycteropus afer afer | reverse complement strand
GTTCAAACCCACCAGCCACTCCTCAGAAGGAAGGTTGGTCAATCTACTTCCATAGTGATACCGCCTCGGAAACCCAAGGAGGTGTCTCTATGAGTCCCCTCATAAAGAGGGCATGTTATGTCTGACTCAACAGCACATAACAACATAACAACAACAACAATAGAATTTTAATTAAAAAGTTATTTCAAGTTTTACCTATCTTCCACCTCCCTATCACTCCATTATGATGCAGTTGTAGGTCAGAAAGAAAAAAAAAAATGTGTTTTGCCTTTTCCTTTTCACCACTAAGTCATAGCTTGAGTCTCAGTGGGTGGGTCTGCCTCTCCTATTCTTATAAGCATAAGTTTACTCTCAGAACACTCTCCGTTCAGATGCTATTATGCCACTTTTCCATTTTGACTCAGGTTAGAATTCCTCATTTCATTTCTGGATTTTATATTTTTTCAGATGCATTTATGCATATATGAATTTTATAATAAAATTTATACATTTTAATTTTACATTAGTATTAAAAAATAAATCAAACTACTTATCTATTTTAATGTGTATTCAACAACTTATATATATTTTAAATTCTTCATAATAAGATACAGGGTACATGTATTTCCTAATGTTTTCTAATATAGCAACAAACATATTCAGGTATTTTAATAGTCAAACATTGTTTCACTGCTTGTATGGTCCCAGATCTTTATATAAAATAAAAGGTGAAGTAGAGGTGGGGAAATTGAACCTTGCCTGGTCAAAACTCCAAATACTGTAGCAGCTATGGAGGCAGTTCTGCAGAATGGTACATCATTAAAGCTCTGCCTTTTTTTTTTTCCTTACCTTATAAAAAAATTATAATTGTAGAAAAACCATGAGGATATACTTCATCCTTTGTTAAAGTTTTAAGTATATATTTTTTACTATTAATCAAATATAAGTTTTACTGTATTTAGCAAATTTGAACACAATTATATTTTATCATTTTTCAAATAGTTTCCTACTTTACTATTTCTAACTCCATTAATGCAAGACTTATCATGCTATATTAGTGTGGCTATGATGACTAGCAACACACATTCAAATCAGCAAGATCTTTGAGTGGGGCAGCACTGCTTCTTTGAACTGTTCTCAAAATCTCAGGTAAAAAATTGCGCTACTATGCCATTTATA
>NW_006922268.1:1188332-1189346 GCF_000298275.1 Orycteropus afer afer | reverse complement strand
GGGGCTGTAATGTTTAAGTAGAGGTGTTAGATTTTAAAGACAGAGAAATTCCTCAGAGCCTCCAGGCAAAGGACCATAGTACTTACAAGGGTCGCTTGCTGAAAGTGAAGATGACTTGAAGCACTTACTCATGATGATTACACCTCAGCATAAAGAAAATGAAAATCCTCACAAGTGGACCAATCAGCAACATCATGATAAATGCAGAAAAGATTGAAGTTGTCAAGCATTTCGTTTTACTTGGACCCACAGTCACTGCCATGGAAGCAACAGTCAAGAAATCAAACAACATATTACACCGGGCAAATCTGCTGCAAAATACCTCTTTAAAGCGTTGCAAGGCAGAGAGTCACTTTGAAGACTAAGGTGCACCTGACTCAAGCCACGGTACTTTGAATCGCCTCGTATGCATGTGAGAGCTGGACAATGAATAAGGAAGACCGAGGAAGAGTTGATGCTTTTGAGTTGTGGTGCTGGTGAAGAATGCTGAAAGTGCCACGGACTCCTGAAAGAACTAACAGATCTGTCCTGGAGGAAGTGCAGCCGGAAAGTTCCTTAGAAGCAAGGACGGTGAGACTGTCTCACATACCTGGGACATGTTGTCAGGAGGGGCCAGTCCCTGGAGAAGGACATCGTGGTTGGCAGAGGAGATGGTCAGTGAAAAAGAGGAAGACCCTCACTGAGACGCACTGAGAACGGAGCAGTGACTGTGAGGCGAGCGCAGGACCGGGCAGCGTTTCCTTCTTGCTGTGAGTCAGAGCCAAGTCGGTGGCCCCTAAAAACAAGAGCAGTTAACGTTGCCGAGCGCGCCACAGAGAGCAAAGCAACAGGGAGGCAGCATTTGAAAGAAACCGAGGAACAGAAGAGCAAGCCAGGCTATAGCATCCGGCAGGCCATTCGTTAAGCACCGACGGGGAGGGAAACTGTCCAAATGGCAGGAACTCAGGGAACATGCAACTCAGGGGCCATTGTTCAAGTACCTGCTAAAGAAGACATTTCACGCAACCTGCAAAC
>NW_006922268.1:1186562-1187352 GCF_000298275.1 Orycteropus afer afer | reverse complement strand
TGTCACACTGCGTCACAAGCTTGTAGTCATGCAAAATTTTCCAGTTGTAGAAAAGAGCTCCTTTTGATGCTGTCTATGATAGTTGGAGCTGTGTGTCAACCTGGCTGGACCACAGTTCTGAGTGGTTTAAGCAGTTGTGATGTGGGTTATTCCTATGATGGGATTGGATGTATATGTTTTGAAGAGCCAATCTGTTGAGAGGGAGTTTCTCTAGGGGTGTGGCCTGCTTCCAATATATTTATGGACATCCTGGAAAAGGAGACACTCTTCTGTGGATTGGGATCCTGTTGTGTTGCCTACAACTGTCTGTGAGCCAACAATGCACCATTTGGCCTGGAGATCTTGGATTCGTCATTTGTTGGAGTCAACAGCCGGTATACTGCCTGCCAACTTTGAGGAGAATGGGAATTCCTGAACACTTGATTGTACTCATGAGGAACCTGTACATTGACCAGGAGGCTATCTTTCAAACACAAAGGGGGAACACTACATGGTTTAAAATCAAGAAGGGAGTGCGTTAGGGTTTTATCCTTTCCCCATACTTATTCAATCTGTATGCTGATCCAATAATCTGAGAAGCTGGACTATATGAAGAAAAACGTGGCATCAAGATTGGAGGAAGAGTCATCAACAACCTGAGATACACTGATGATACAACTTTGCTTGCTGAAAGTGAGAATGACTTGAGGCACTTATTGATGAAGACTGAGGAACATAGTCTGCAGCATGGATTACATCTCAATATGAAAAAAACAAAAATCCTCACAACTGGACCAATAAGCAGCGTCAC
>NW_006922268.1:1143783-1151927 GCF_000298275.1 Orycteropus afer afer | reverse complement strand
CAATAAGCAACATCATGATTAATGGAGAAAAGATTGAAGTTGTCAGGGATTTCATTTTACATTGATCCACAATTAACACCCATGGAAGCAGCAGTGAAGAAATTAGACATCATATGGCACTGGGCAAATCTGCTGCAAAAGACCTCTTTAAAGCGTTAAGGAGAGAAGATATGACTTTGAAGGCTTCGGTGCACCTAACCCAAGCCATGGTATTTCCAGACACCTCCCATACGTGTGAAAGCTGGACAATGAATAAGGAATATCAAAGAATTGATGCGTTTGAATTGTGCTGGCGAACAATAGTTAAAGTACCATGGACTGTCAGAAGAACTAACAAAACTGCCCTGGAAGAAGTGCAGCTGGAATTTCTTGGAAGTGAGAGTGGCCAGGCTTCATCTCACCTACTTTAGTCATGTGGTCAGAAGGGACCGTTCCCTGGAGAAGGATGTCATGCTTGGTGAAGTGGAGGGTCAATGAAAATGGGGAAGACTGTCAATGAGATGGATGACACAGTGACTGCAATGATGGGCTCAGGCACAGCGAGGATTCTGAGGATGTCAGAGGACTGGGCATTGTTTTGTTTTGTTATACATGGGGTCATTATGAGTCGTAGCCAACTCGACAACACACAACAGCAACAGCAGCAACTCCATCCCCTTAGGATGCCCATAGCTTGGGGATTCCCAGCTCCCCTTACCTGCTTGCTCTTCAATATGCTCTTGGGTTTGATACTTTGCTGCAGTGACTCAGAGCCAAGGAAAGTGCTATACTTGTGATGATACAATTATAGTTTGATTATAGTAAAAAGGACCCAGATGAAGAGATGCAGAGGATGAGGTGTGGTGGGTTCTCAGCGTGGGGCTCCTCCATCCCAGAAAGGGAACCCCTACTCTCCCTGATGCGCTGTGGTGCAGCAGATTACACGGTATGGCTTTTCTAGCCGTAGTCTTTGCAACTCCCACTTGGCCATGAGCAACTGAGCAGCTGATTGTTAAAGTCATCCATCTCATGTATTTCTGTTGGAGCAGCAGGAAGCAATCTTCTGGGAAGTGTGCTCTCTCTCAGGTGTGTAGAATTCTGATGTTGGGATTGGTTAGTTTTGCCACTCTGCCAGGCTTAAAACGAGCCCTTCTATTGGCAGAAGGAATCTTTCTGATTGTCAACTGAGAGAGACACACTGCTGAAAGAGACATGTTGCTGTGAGAGATGTGCTGCTGAGAGAGAGAGAGAGAGAGAGAGAGAGAGATGCACAGCTGAGAGAGACACCTGGCTGAGAGATGGCAGCAGTGGAACCAAGAGGCATGAGACAGAGCGACAGGCTTACCTGGCCCACAGAAGCAGAGGCCAGGCTGAGGGGCCAAGGGCCAGAGACGTGTCTAAGGACACAGCAGAGGGGAGACTGTCCCGACCGAAGAACTGTATCCTGAGTGTGTTCTGAACTTGAATTGCAGCCTATTGCTTCCCTAATAAACCCCGTAATCTGTGAGTTCTGTGTGGGCACTGCAGCAGATTATCAAACCCAGCAGAGTCAGTGGGTGCTGTGGGAGAGATGGTTGGTGTCAAGGTTGGCAAGAGGGCTGGTGGGAGGCAGCATGTCTGGCCTTGCGGCAGCAGGCTTTGGGCTGCTGATGGTGATTCTGTTTTCCTCTGTGGAGTTAGAGGGGGTCAGAAGATGCCGCCTCCCAGCCCCTTCAGTGTGCACCACCCAGGAAGCTCATGGGGCTTCCACGTCCAGAGCTTGCCACTGGGGGCTCATTATGTAGGCGTGGCTCAGTGAGTCCTGCTCCAGCCCGTGGTCCGCCAGTTGGCTGATACCATGTGGTGATCCTTCCGGTCTGGCCAGCCCTCACCACTCCCCTGAAGCATCAATTCCAGCTGTGCTCTGGAGACCCAGCTAACAAAGGCACCTCAGCTACTCGGGAAATTGGAAGGGTGCCGGAGGTCCTGTCTGCCTCAGGACTTGCGCTCTCCTCATTGCATGGGTTTTTTTTTTTGGTTTAGTTTTCATGGGAGGTGTTTGTCAGCCCAACTGTGTGATTTTAGGTTTGGAGCACAGGCAGGACCGCCTGGACAGGAAGTTGACCAAGTTTAAACAATGTCTTTAGTGAGATGACCTTGAGCATTGAGTCACTTTGAGCTGGCGATGCAGACAGTCCTGAAGGAGCAGCTGTTGCCATGGTGATGTGCTATCGCCAGTCCCATTTACCAAGCCCGGTGGAAGTTTAACAGACACTGTCTACTTTTTCCTCCTTCCCATTTATTTCAGAGTACTTACTAGTTCTTTTCTTTATTTAAAACTCACTCAGTCTCCCTGACTGCCCACTGTCTCGAGACTGTGACATCAGGTGCGCTGCTGGTCCTAAAATTTTACAGCTTCAGTCCCAGTGAGCGCTCCTCACACTCTCCCCTTGCTCACGGGAGACATCGTACTTTTCCAAGTTTATGGCTTTTCTCTTCTTCCAACTGCCCTTTATTACTGAAAGTCCCACATTGTGATCTGAAAAGCCGAGCACTAAAATACCTATTTCTGGATGAGGCACTAACTACGGGGCTGTAATTGTCCTCGAAATGGATAATTTGGCTAAAACTCGAGCTATCTGACTCACATGGAGAGAGATTTTTGCAGCTGATCATTCTTGCTGATGACTTTACTTTGAGCTTTCATCTCGCAGTTGTGTTTTGAAGCACGTTAGATATTTTTCCATCTATTTGCACGAAGCGAGATAAAAATGTTAACAGAGACATAAAAGTCGTGCGTTGAACCAGGAGTGGTATCGGAAGCAGAAATGATAGAACGCCCCAGCTCACTTCCATTCTCTTCTGAGATTTATTGCTATGCAGGAGCTTCAGCCAAGGAATATGATGGTTAATATGGTTATACCACCTCAAACTCTGAAGCTAGAACTTAATATACTGACTGGAAGTGAGAAGGAAAAGAAAGACGTTGAGATGAACGGCCTGCAGCTGATGGTTGAACGCCAGCCCACAGATGAAACGTGGCTGGTTCATTTCATGTGCCAGGCTGGGTGTTCTCCGAACGAGCGCTGTTTCATCATTTGGGTGCTTCTCTTGGTGATGCCCCTCGGAAGCTACGTGGGGGGTGGCAGAGGAGTGCTGCCACTCTGCTTTCCACTAAGTGAAGGCCAGGGGTCTTCACCTGAGGTCCTTGGATCTCCTGGGCCACGGACAGGCTTTGTGTACAAGTGGAGCACAGGGTATGTGTGTGTGTGTGTGTGTGGGGGGGAAGTGGGACCATGTCTTCAGCAGATTTTCGAAGGTGTCCATGATCTTTCCATGCCAAGAATGGTATGTAACAGTGTCTCTTTTGTACTTCTGGAGAAAGGGGGAATGATAGAGTTCTTGCTTTGTCCAGAGGAGACGCGGGTTCAATTTGTCCAGTGGACCTCTTGCATGGCCTTGTCCCTCCATCAGTGGAGGTTGGAGTGTCGCCACGATGCTGAACAGACTTCAGTGGAGCTTCCAGAGTAAGACAGACAAGGAAGAAAGGTCTGGCTCTCTTCTGAAAACCAGCCCATGAACTCTCTGTGGACCACCACGGTCCAATCCCCACCCAGTCCTGGGGTGGTACAGGGCCTTGTCCAGTTTTGTCCCACTGTGCACGGGGTCATCAGGTGCCAACTCAGTGGCCACTAACAACAGACAACAGACAACAGCAACAACAAATTAAGCACCCATTGTTTGCAAGACCATTCTAAGCACCTTATTGGAATGGTTAGGAATATTTTCAGATGTGCACGAAGGAAGGGAGAAGAGTATGTTGTTAACTGCCGTGGAGTGGGCTCCAGTGAAACGTTGCCAGGGCCTGTGTCCTCCTCATGGTAGTTGGTGTGGTTGAGGCTGCGCTTGGGGCTATGGTGCCCGTCCCTCTCCTGGAGGATCTCCCTTGTTCTCGTTGGCCCTCCATTTTACCACCCGTGGTGTCAGGACTGTCCTTCCTGATGTTGTGCCCAGGGTAAGCAGGCCGAAGCCTCGCCATCCTCTCTTCTAAGGAATATTCTGGTTGTGTGTTTTTTTTCTTTAATTTTTGTTGTGATTTGGGTGAAAGTTTCAGAGCAAATTTATTTTCCATACAGCAGCTCAGGTACACTTTGTCTCAGGACATTGACTGCAGTTTCCCACAATGCAACAGCTCTCTTTTCCCACTTCCTCCCCATAGCCATCTCTTCCCTGTGTCCTTCCCTCCATGCACTCCTGCCCCCCGAGCTGTCTCCTGTGCATACACAGCCCTTCTATTCTTCCATGACTGATCTCCCCAAGGACTGTATCTACCTAATGTAAATGTTCACCTCATATGCCTGTCTATTGTTGGCTGAAAGCCACAGGAGTGGGTTCAATTCCAGACCTGAAGGGCAGCTACGGGCCATAGTCTCAGGGGTTCCACCAGGCTCTAGCAGACCAGGAAACCTGGTTCCCCTCCCCCCCCCCTTTTTAAATGATTTTGAGTTTTGTTCCACATTGTTCTCTCAATCTATCCAAGATCTCCTACAAAGAGCCCCCTCTGAGTAGTTGACAGTGGTAGCCAGGTAACATCTAGTTCTTCTGGTCTTATAGTCATATAGGCTGAGGATCACAAGGTGTACCAGTCCCTTGGACTAATTGTTTCCATGCATCTTTGGTTTTCTTTGCTCTGGATGAGGATAGACCCATCATTGCATCTAGAGGACTGCTTGCAAGGTTTTAAGATACCAGTTACTACTTGGCAAAGTAGGATGTGGAGCAATGTTTTTGTGTAGTATGTTATGCCAATTGAGCTTGATGTCCTCTGTGGCCATGGTGCTGAGCACACAGGTCTAACCACTTGTACCCTCTGGGTAGCTGGCTGTGGCCAAGAAGTGACTACACTTTTTTTTTTTTTTCAGACTGATTTGTTTGTTCTTCTGACAGTCCATTGTGTATTCAGTACTCTTCACCTACACCATGCTTTGAACACATGAATTCTTCTGCCTTCCCTTTTCGTTGTTCAACTTCCACATGCATATGAGGTAAATGAAGACCATGGCTTGGGTCAGGGGCATCTTAGTCATCAAGGTGACATCTTTGCATTGGAACATTTTAAAGAGGTCTTCTGTAATATATTTCACCCAACCTAGTGCCTATCTTGGTTTTCTAATGCTGCTGTAACAGAAATACATCATTTGTGACACTGTTACACTAATGCCACGAGTGGGGACAGTATTGGAAGAGTGTCAGTCACCTCTTGATGCTGTTACACTAATGCCACGAGTGGGGACAGTATAAGACATGTCTCAGTCATCTCGCAATGCTGTGACACTAATACCCTGAGTGGGGACAGTATCAGATGTGTCTCAGCCTCCTCGTGCTGCTGTAACACCAATGCCATGCATGGATGGCTTCAAAGAATAGGATCGTGTTTTCTCAGAGTCTGGAGGCCAGAATGGTGAGTCAGTCTCCGCTGTGTCAACTCCTTCCTTTGTCCTGAGGTTCCTCGATGGGGGTCACGTGCCCTCTGTCTTTCTCTGTACCTGCTCCTCTGCATGTCTGACCTGCTTCTTAGAGCTCAGAAATGTTTCTGTCTACAGTCCCCAGACATTGACATGGCCACATTAACGTTTCAGAAACCCTAGTTCCCCACGGGCACATAGCCACAGGTAGGGTTTAGGATTCCCACACAGATCTTTTGGGGACACATTCAATTAAGAACAGAAAAAGATCCTTATTGTCAAACCTGTGCCCACTGCACAATTTGTAGCAATAGCTAATTTGCACGGTGAGTGGATGGCTTTGGTTCTGCAGGTACAGACCTCTGCTGGGCGATTGGACGCTGTTGCTTCACTGTTGTCTGTCTACCACTGGTCTCCGCAGAGCCCTTGGAGCAAATGCTGATGTCAGATAGATCTTGGCTGAACACAGGGACTACCAGAAAGATGTCTACATGTGTTTTATTGACTATGCCAAGACATTTGACTGTGTGGATCATAACAAATTATGGATAACATTGAGAAGCATGGGAATTCCAGAACACTTAATTTGCTTATGAGGAACCTGAACATAGATCAAGAGGCTGATTTTCAAACAGAACAAGGGGACACTGCATGGTTTAAAACCAAGAAGGGAGTGTGTCAGGGTTGTATCCTTTCACCATACTTACTCAGTCTGTATGCTGAGCAAATAATCCAAGAGGCTGGACTATATGAAGAGGAATGTGGCATCAGGATTGGAGGAAGAATCATTAACAACCTGCGATACGCTGACACCACAACTTTGCTTGCTGAAAGTGAGGATGACTTGAAGCACTTACTTTGATGAAGATTGAAGAATACAGTCTGCAGTGCAGATTACATCTCAATATAAAGAAAACAAAAATCCTCACAACTGGAGCTATAAGCAGCATCATAATAAATGGAGAAAAGATTGAAGTTGTCAAAGAGTTCATATTACTTGTTTCCACAATCAACACCAATGGAAGCAGCAGTCAAGAAATCAGATGATGTATTGCACTGGGCAAATCTGCTGCAAAAGACCTTTAAAGGGCTGAAGAGAAAAGATGTCTCCTTGAAGATTAAGGTGAGTCAAACCCAAGCCATGGTATTTTCAATCACCTCATATGTATGTGAGAGCTGGACAATGAATAAGGAAGACCTAAGAAGAGTTGGGGAGCTGTGGTAGCATAGCACCTAAGGCACTTGACTGCTAACCAGAAGGCTAGTGGTTCAAACTCACCAGCCACTCCTTGGAAGGAAGATTGGCAATTACTTCCGTAGTGATACTGCCTTGGAAACCCAAGGAAGGGTTGCTATGAGTTGGGTCCAACTCCATGGCACATAACAACAACAACAAGACTTGAGAGCTCTGGTGGCATAGTGTCTAAGACATTTGACTGCTAACCAGAAGGCTGGCTGTTCAAACTTACCAGCCACTCCTTGGAAGGAAGATTGGGCAATCTGCTTTTGTAGAGATACCACCTCGGAAACCCAAGGAGGGGTCGCTATGAATCAGAATTGACTCGACGGCAGTGAGTTTGGTTTGGTTTTTGGAAGAAGAACGGATGCTTTTGAGTTGTGGAATTGGCAAAGAATACTGAAAAGATCATGGACTAGAAGCACTAATAAGTCCATCCTGGAGGAAGTGTAGCCAAAATGCTCCTTGGAAGTGAGAATGGCCAGACTTCGTCTCACCTACTTTGGTTGTGTTGCCAGAAGGGACAATTCCAAGGACCTCATGTTTGGTAGAGTGGAGGGTTGGTGACAAAGAGGAAGACCCTCAGGGAGGTGGACTGACACGGTGGCTGCAATGATGGGCCCAGGTGTAGCAAGGATTGTGAGGCTGGCACGGGACTGGCAGTGTTCCGTTCTGTTGTGCACGGGGTCACTGTGAGTCAGAGCCGACTCGACAGTACCTGACAACATCCCTGTAGCTGCCTGCATTTGAATAGCTCTGTGGAGACAGCAGAATACTGATCAGCCAGGACTGAGCTGTGTCCCTGATCTCCCAGGTGGTAAACTGCTGTCCAGAGAGGGCTCCCGGCTCGGCCGGCAGACCCAAACCTTGCTCAGTGTGTAGTGCTTTTGGGTGCTAGGCATGTAAAACGCTTTCCCCGACCACTCGAGGTCTCAGGCAGTTTTTATTTGCAAAGTGCTCACTGCCCACTCCTGTCCTGTCCTATCCCCAGTGCTGTCTCAGATGCCATGTGACCTCTGTCGAAGCTTCAGCTCTCCGAGTCTGCACGGCCTCAGGGGCAGCTCGTCTCATTGCTCAGTGAGTAGTTTGCAGTAAGGAGCTTGGGTGATTCAGTGGTTAACGCATTCAGCTGCTAATCAAAAGATCGGTGGTTCAAACCCACGCCCCTCTCCTCAGGAGGAGGAAGAAGCATTGTGCTGCTGTAAAGATGACAGCCTTGGACACCCTGTGGGGCAGTTCTGCTCTGTCCTCTAGGGGCGATGTGAGTCGGAATCAACTCCATGCCCGTGGGTTTGGTTTGGGCTCATTTTGTTAGTACTGGCATACAGTAGGTGCTCAGTAAATGTATGTTGAGTGCATGATTGCAGGGAGAGCTGGCTGGCTTGGGAACCACTAGAACGTCCTTCCTCTGTGGCCTCCCTCAGCCCCTCTGTCAGTCTATAGTACTGGGTTGGCTGGTGCGTTGCTGTGACATTGGAAGGTAC
>NW_006922268.1:1142046-1143048 GCF_000298275.1 Orycteropus afer afer | reverse complement strand
TTGTTGTCCATGGGGCCACCATGCATTGGGGCTGAGTCGATGGGCACTGGCGATGACACAATGTGTGGCCTGAGCCCTGGGACCGCGGCTGCCTCTCTCCTCATGTGCTGGGCACAGGGCTGATATTGACAGGAGTCTCTCTGCCCTTGGCGCCTCACCGGGCCCTTGCTCACTGCTGCTGCTGCCAACTGGGCAGCCTGGGGAGGCCATGCCCTGAAGCTGCGGCAGTTCTGGCTGCAAATCAGTGAAGCCAGGAAGGTGCCAGCCACAGAGGGGAGACTGGAGGGTGTTAGCTCTGGGCGGGGTGCAATGGTGGCTGCAGGCCTGGGGCTGTTGGCATCACAGGACCGCCAGGCTGGCCGCTCACTGGCTGACAGCGCAGCGTTCGCCTGGTTCTTCACTCTAAGTCTAAAAGGAAACTCCAGGAAGGCAACAGTTCCAAGTGTGCAGTGCGTGTGTGCGCGAGTCCGTGTGGTGCCGGGAGGAGTAAGTTGAACACCAAGAAATGAAAATCCACATTTTGTTTCTTGATGGCTTTGCCCATGGGGACATTCGCTTCCCTCTGGAGACAAGGTGGCAATCTCCTCCCAGCCCCCACAGGCCTGGGGTGGGGCCTGAGCCCTCTAATTGGTGGAGGACAACACCCCAAATTAAAGGCGGTATCCTTTGCTGTCTCCCGTTCCTCTCCAGGTGACAAGGGCCGGCGAGCTTCTGGACTACCATGAAGGGGGTGGTTGCTCTGGGCCACGTTTTTCCGGCTGCCACTTCAAGGTGGTTACGGTAGTTAGAAAATGTGTGTTATAAAAGGGGTCCACTGTTGGCTAGGGTTGAGGACCCCTGCACCAACTCTGGGGGCTCCTGGGGATAGTCCTCCGACTACATACTACCTTGGGAACACTGCAGATACAACCCCCATGCCTTCCTCCCGAGCGTGGCTCTGCTCTCTGTTCCGACACCCAGGCCAGCTTTGCCAGCGTGGCCTGCACAGTTACTCTTTGTCTT
>NW_006922268.1:1138958-1140296 GCF_000298275.1 Orycteropus afer afer | reverse complement strand
GAAGGGCGGCCACCCGTCCCGTAAACACAAGTTTCATTGTAGATTTGATTTGATCAGTTTCCCCAGAAGCTCTTTGCATAGAACTGAGCAAAGACAGACTTCAATCCCATTTTTAAATAAGAACAAAATGCTTTAGAATGTTTTAGGACACCGTGCAGCTTACAGCAACCAGCTGGCATCGAGTTGATTCTGACTCATGGAGAACCCTTATGTGTCAGGGTGGAACTGTCTACACAGAGCTCCCCTTTCCTTCTAAATTTTGTTTGTTTTGTTGTTGTTGACAATGTACACAGCAAAACATACATCAGCTCAACAGTGTCTCCATGTACCGTTTAGTGACATTAATTGCATTCTTTGAGTTGTGCAACCATGCTCATCCTTTTCTGAATTGTTCTTCCTCTAGTCACATAAACTTACTGCCCCCTAAGGTTCCTATCTGTTGTCACTCTGATCCCATGATACTTCTCCAAAGAGCATAATGCCCAGGACAGACATTTTGTACTAGTTAAGCTAAACTATTGTTCATCTCATGTACTTTGGCCATATTAATCGGGAGGGACAAATCCCTGGAGAAGGACATAATGTTGATAGAGTCAGCAAAAAAGAGCAAGACCCTCAATGTGGTGGACCGACACAGTGGCTCCAACAGTGGGCTCAAACATAGCAATGGTTGTGAGGACGATGTAGGACTGGGCAGGGTGTTGTTCTGTTGTACACAGAGTCACTGTGAGTTGGGACTGACTCAACGGCACTTTGTAACATTATTCATTCTTAAGAAGACTTAAGGGGATATTTTTGGTTTAAGGTTTAAGGATGATCTCAAGGCAATAGTTTCAGGGTTCATCCAGCCTCTATGGCTTTGGCCAGCCCTATTCTCCTAGCCCATCTAAGTGCCAGCCCACCCCTTCAGCCCCAGCAGGCTGTTTTCTTCTGCCTCTTGTGCATGGCAGCCCCATTCCCTTGGCATACCTTAACAGCAGCCTCGCACTCTGGAACCGAGGACTCTGAAATCTAGGAAGCCGTGGCCCCGCCCTTGGAGACCCCGGCGGCCGTCGCCCCGCCCTTGGAGACCCGGGAGGCCGTGGCCCCGCCCTTGGAGACCCCGGCGGCCGTGGCCCCGCCCTTGGAGACCCCAGCGGCCGTGGCCCCGCCCTTGGAGACCCCGGCAGCTCTGCTTCCTGTGCCCCTTAAAACAGTTCTGCTGATCTCTGAGCTGTTCTAGGGGTGGTCCTTTTCATTGCTTGGCAGAAAATAGATGTAGCTCCTTTGGCCTGTGTCTTACCTGTAGAATTTCAAGAGGAAGACAGCATTCTTTCCTTTCATTCTTTCTCTTTCACC
>NW_006922268.1:1107503-1114034 GCF_000298275.1 Orycteropus afer afer | reverse complement strand
CTCTTGTTTGTTCAAGCATCCCATTTGTGGTATATTCTTGTCAGAGCAGTACTAGGGAACCAGAACACTCACCGATGCCTGAAAACCACTTCCTTTAGAAAAAGAAGAGTCAGACATCTTTTGCATTCAATTTTTCGACAAGGAGAATGTATTTGTGATGTAATTTTTCGATAAAAATTAATTAAAAAGTGACAACCACAAGAAGCGAGAGGGCTCTTGAGTTTTATCTCCACGTGGATTGTTTTTCCTTGAGGCTCGGCTCTTTGCAGTTCTGACCCCAGACCTGAGCCCGCAGCTCAGCTCACAGCCCATTGATTATCTTCCTGCTGTTCTCTCTCCGTGCCCAGCCCTTGGCTGAAGTATGCTGGGAGGCCCTGTTCATCAGCTTCCTGCCCCTGCCCAGAGACACCTTCTCTGAGCAGCCAGTGCCTGGGAGCCCCTGGGCTCCCTCCGTGCAGTCCTTACAGCACTTGGCACCACGTGCCGTCTTCTTATCTCTATGTTCCTTATTTATCCTCTGTGTTCTACTCCTGGTGTTTAGGAAAGTCTCCCCCATTTACAGAAAGTGCCAGCCGCCCCAACGGGACTGGGTGTGTGGAGCCCCTGCTGGGAGGTGGGGTGCTTCCTATCACAGCTCCTGTGATTCTCCACGAGGCCTCAGTGAGGTGCGGTGGAAACGTCCCTAGGTCTTCCCGGCCCCATCATCATGTCCGGTGCTTGCAGCTGAGCTCTGTGTTCTGTGGCTGTCAGCGTGTGGGTGGGTGTCCTCTCTCCTCTGAAGCCCCTGCCAGCCTGGGGCTCAGTGCGGAGGGTGCCCTCCACACATCTGCTGAGACTGGGCGAATGGCACTGCCAAGGCGGGTGCTCGCTGTCTGCTGAGCGGTGAGCAGGAGTGAGGCCTGGCTTGGAAAGATGCTGCCTTCTTCGGACTCCCTGGGTGCTGCGAGCAGTTAACGTGGTCGGCTGCTAACGAAGTTGGAACCCACCCAGAGCTGCCTCAGACGCAAGGCCTGACAAGCTGCTTCAGCCCCGCAAACTGTCCGGAGCACGGTTCTGACACATGGTGGTTCTGACACGTGGTGGTTCTGACTTGTGGTGGTGCCATGAGTCACTGTCCCTGCACAGCAGTGGGCTTCCCCCTGTCCCTGTAAGGTCCTGCAGTGATTGTGGCTGACAAGGTCGAGCAGGCTTGGGCATTTTCTCACAGTGTGTGCAGAAAAGTTCCCGTTGTGTGACTGCTGGGGCCGTGCTCATTACATAGAATGGATTTTGGTTCCAAAGGAAATTGACAATTGACCCAATGGGAATTCTGGACTTTTTTTTTAAAAACCACTCAGAGCAAGTGCAGCCTTCTGGGGCGTGTGGGAGGTTTGGGGGTGGGAAGGTGACACCAGTCAGAGAGGAAGGCAGGAGGGGAGCAGCGGGGCCCCCAGGAGGGAATGTTCTGGGAGGGCCGTTGCTCCCTCCCGCGGGGAGGGCCAGGAGGCCACAGCTCCAGGTGGGACTGAGGGGAAGCCGGGCAGTGCCGTTTCTGTGCTAGGCTCAGGAGCCCCAGTGGGAGCCCAGAGCTGGGGGCCAGGCTGCAGCTGCAGGGAAGCCCAGGGGGGCAGCATTCGGGCTGGGCTGGAAGGTGGCGTGGGGGCTGCGCTGCCCCTCTGGGTGCAGACGGGGGGTGGGTTCCAGGACCAGGCTTCCCTGGCCCCTCCACAAGTCTTTCTGGAATGTTCTGTGCACTGTCACTGGGCCGGGGAGTTCAGTGATGCTGACACAGAGCCCTTCCGAGACGCCATTTGAGTTCACAGACCGTTAGGATACTGTACGGCAGGCAGAGCAGGGGCTGGTGGGGAGACCCTGGCTCGAGAGGAGGATGATTCCAGGAAGGCTTCCCGGGAGAGGGGTGTCATGCCATTGAGTTTTGCGTACTGGGTGGGACGGAGGGATAGTCTATTCTGCATGTCTGTGTGGCTGGCCACGGGCTCCAGTGTTGGGTCAAACACTCATCTCGATGCTGCCGTGAGGGCCTTTGTAGACGTACATGACTGACATTGTACTTAGCCGGCCTGAAGGAAAGAAGGTGACCCAGACAATGAGCGTAGGCCTCATGCACTCGGTCGAAGGCCTTCCGAGCAAAACCTGAGTGTTCTAGGCTAAGAGAGTTCTGCTTCCCGACTGCACCATGGGCATCCTGCTGAGTTTCCGAATCGCTGCCTGTGACCCACGGAGGTTGGACTTGCCAGTCCTCACAGTTGCATGAGTCCATTTCTTGAAATTTATTCTTGAAATAAGCGTCTCTCTCTAAACCCAAACCAGATCCATTGCTGTGAAGTCGATGCTGCCGCGTGGCAAGCCCACGTGTCACGGAGCAGAGCTGCTCCTTGGGGTTTCTTGGCTGCAGTCTTCATGGAAGTGGGCCATCTGGCCTTTCTTCTGAGGAGTTGCTGGTGTGTTTGAACCGTTGACCCAAAGGTCGGCATACCAGTCACAGACCTCTTGCACCATCCAGAGACCTCGCGCTTGTTCTTTCTACACACACACACACACACACACACACACGATGACATGATAGATTCTATGAAGAACATTATATATGTAAGTTAGTGTGTGAAGAGTTATAAAGGAAGCATGTGTGAAACAGCACCTTGACCGATACAGGGAGGTCTTCGCAGTGTCTGTCGCGTGTTCGGGCACTTTCTCTCCTGTGCGGCAGCCGTGCAGACCACTGTGAGGTACTGGCTGGGAGAGTCCATTCCATTTCCTCAGTGTTGTGGTTGTGGCTTTAGCGTGTGGCCATGAGTGTGAGAGGAAGATACTTCTCGCAAGGAGGCGGGTGTTGAGGTTTAAATGAAAAGTGCAAATGTGCCATGTAAGGGAGCCCGCGTGTCAGGTGGTAGGAGCAGGCCACGTGAGGTGGTTGCCCAGGGCGGGCATGGCTGCTGGTGGCACAGGCTTCTGTGTGGGGTGATGGAGGGGTTCTAGGCTCAGAAATGGTGGTGCTGCACAGCTCTGCCCGACAATGCTGGAACCGCGGGCCTTCAACGGCGAACTTTATAGCGTGCAACTTATATCTCATGAAAGGCGTTGTTTTTCAAAAGTGTAGAGTTTGAAGCTGACTACCTGATACATAGTAAGTGCTTCTATTAATATTATAGCGTTTATTTATTTGTATTATTTATGAGTATTTACATTCCTATTTCTATTATTAAGATTTATAACGTCTTATTCTATATTACTAAGAGTAGTTATTTGTCAACAAACTCTAGTGAAGACTAGGGTCCAATTAGGATGTTCCCAATTTTTTTTCCAGTAAAATATCAGACAGTGTTCATATCAATCAAGATGTTAAAATATATGTCAATAAAATAAACTTTCCAATATGTTATTTAGAAAAAAACCCAAACAATATCAGACAGTGTTTCACGGCTATTCATAAGGTTTCCTAGTAAAATATCAGGCAGTGTTTCATGGCTGTTCATAAGGTTTTCACTGGCCAATTTTTTCAGTAGTGCAGCCAGAATGCTCCTTGGAATTGAGAATGGCCAGACTTTGTCTCACCTGCTTTGGTCATGTTGTCAGAAGGGACCATTCCCTGGAGAAGGATGTCATGCTGGGTAAAGTGGAGGGTTGGTGAAAAAGGGGAAGGCCCTCAACGAGATGGACTGACACAGTGGCTGCGGCGATGGGCTCAGGTACAGCAGGGACCGTGAGGCTGGCACAGGATCAGGTGTTTAGTTCTCTTGTACAAGGGGCGGCTGTGAGTCAGAGGCGACTCCACGACACCTAAGAACAACAACAATTTTTTTTTAGTACTGGACAATGGTCTACCTGGCCTACAGCTTTCACTTGGCAGTTCAATCTGGCCTCCTCACTGAGTACCTGGTGTGGCAAGTGGGGCTGAGAATGGGGGGTGGGTGGCTCTGAACCTACATTCCCGTTGGTCCCCCCCCATTTGCCTCCTTGGGGGCTCGGCCCTCCCCCTGTATTCCATGTGCTGAGATACTCCTCGTGGGCGTGACCTTTTCTTTCCGATGGCATCCAGTCTAGAGCAAGCCCTGCTCCTCAGCCCGGCCCCGGGTGGCTGCCGATGGCAGGCTCCTCCTTACGCCTTCTCATCGAGACCCTGTACCCCCCCGCGTGTGCTCCTTCTCGTTGCAGCGCTGTAAACCCAACCTGTCCAACTCCAGGGGTGGTCCTGGGGTCCTGTGGTCAGAGGTGTTGACAATACACGCTCATAAAACAATGAAAGTGGGAATGAAAAATTTAAATATCATTCATTTCCCTTTATTTATTAATGGTACAGATATCTTTGTACTCCCATTGAAATACGACAGGAAGTTTTAATAAGAGCCGCTGGATCCAGTATGCTTCATTAAACAGTCCTGTTTAATATAGGACGGTACATACCATGATCTGATGCCTGGGCTGTCCCTCAGATGAGAGAGCCAGACGATTGTGCGTCCTGAGCCATGAAGCCCGGTTTTAAAGTGCCAGCCACCAGCTGAGCGATTTTAAGTGCATGGAGTTCAGACCCATGGAGAAGGCCATTGGGCCGTCTTTCTAACAGGCTGCAGATTCCGTTCTGAGCGAGGCTAGGAGGTTTTCCAGGACGGCCTGTTACCTTGTTTTGGGCAGCAGTGCTCTGCGGTTGCGCCAGCGTTGCCATGGAGCTGTTTTCCGGGGCGCCCTGGCTCTGAGCGATCACTCTTTGGAGGGTTTGCCTCAGCTGTGCTTTAGGCTGCAGCGCGTGCACTGGGCTGATTTTTTTTTCTTGGTCCCCCACTTGCTGTTTGTGGGTCTCTGCCTTCCTGCAGGCATCAGGCCCAGGAAGGCAGTGATCATGTCTGTCATGTGTGGAGTGCCACGCACTTGCCACCAGACTCTCTTGGCACATGACATCATCAGTGCAGAGCTGAGTGGAGCCAGGCTCGGGGCGCCCAGTGGGGTTGGAGCCCAATCTTGCTCCATCCCCGGCCAGGGTGCCCCAGCTAGTAGCAGCTGACTGAACAGGGAAGGAGTGGACATGGCCTGGGACTCAGTCCTGTTTCTACCACCCAACTGACGTGTGACTTTGGCGAGCTTGCTTCCTGGGCCAATTTTTAACAAATATTTCCAAGATCGCTTGACATCTGCATGGCTTAAAAATGGTCAAGCCAATTTGGGAAACTTGTCTGTTTTTAAACCAAACACACCTCTGGGCTGGACCCCGGGGTGATTCTGTGCCTTTCTGGAGCAATCCTTGAGTGGCCACCCGAGAGTCTGATCTCGGCTGCAGTACACGGTCCGTGACTAAGCCGTGTACTTTCAGGGTGTGACTGCATCAGGTCACTTGCCTTGGAGGGATCCCCGATTCTGAGTGTGCCCCCAGAATGTCTCCCACTCGGGAACCTGGGAGCATCCCCCCAATCCCCAGTGGGGACTGGGACCTCGGGAGTTAGCTCTGTCCGCCTCAGCTTCCTCTGTATGTGAGGACCATGAGGTACCTCCTGGGGTGGCCGAGAGGAGGCGCTTCCTGAACGCCGCCCTTCGTGAGCTTTGTTACAGGGCCTGGTGGGCGCGCCGACACTGGGCCAGCAGGGAGGGGTTAGCGCTGGGCGGGAGGGGCCCTTCCTCGTCTTGGCTACTTCCTGAGGCGTGGGCTTCATTGGGGCGGTTCTTGGCTGCTGGCAAGTCAGCCGTGCCCCACGGCGACCCCATGCACAAGGCAAGGACAGTCTGCCGGGCCCCGCGCCATCCCTTGACTGACTGTGGGCTGGACCGCGGCCACCCCCAGGGTTCCATCGGCTCATTTTGGAAATAGAGCGCCAGGGCTTTGTTCCTAGTCTGTCTTCAGAAGCTCTAGTGAACCCTGTTCAACATCCCAGCAACACGGAAGCCTCCGTGGACAGACGGTGGGGGCTGTGAGTGAGGTGCACTGTTGAGAATGGAACCTGGTCTCCTCGTGGGAGGTGACAATAGGGAGCTGGCCGGGGGGGGGGATGGGGCGGGTGGGGGCTGAGGGTCACCCTGAGGGTTGCCATCCTGCCCCCTGTCTTACAACATCCCTGGTCCACGTACATTATGGCGAGTGGGCTTCAACGCTTCTGTGTTCACGTGTAAGGGGATGTCCCCCTGCCCCCCTGCCCCCTGCACAGGCAGGAGGATGCATCCTTGGTCATCACCCTTCCGCTGCCTTCATTGACTGTGAGAGGTCAGAGGACATGGACACTTAGAAAGGGATGCTGAGTGATGATCTTTAAATTATTAGTGATTTCAGCGTTTTGTAATTAAAATGCTCATGTTCCCCATGCATTTTAAGCATACATGCATCACAAACAGAGACAGACGCTATTTTAATGAGTAACATTAAAACACTCAATCCTGAGTGATGAGGTTATCTCCACATCTTGGCTGATCATTGTGTTTGATCCGTTTATTCAGCCCTCACGCACTAGAGATTGTTCATATGTAAAGTACTAACATAGCTTTGCAGATGTGGCTTCAATAAATGACATCAAAGCAGCTGCCCTGTGCCTGAGTTGCACACAGCTGATTGTA
>NW_006922268.1:1106207-1106788 GCF_000298275.1 Orycteropus afer afer | reverse complement strand
GTGGGTTTGAACCACCAGCCTTCTGGTTAGCAGTCAAATGCCTTAGGCACTATGCCACCAGAGCTCCTGTCTATAGTTAGCCTCTAACACCAGACATATGGGAGAAGACATCTCAAGATAAGACAGCCACTTCATGTATTAAATCACACTCAGCCTTCAAGTCCCCCCACAAGAGCTCCCAGACCTCACAGAGCAAATAGAAGTTGTCTCTGCCACGCCCTGTCCACATTCCTGACCCACAGAAGCTCTGAGCATCATTAAATGCTGTTAGATGCCCCTCACTTTTGGGAGGTTTGCTATGTAGCAAGCGTGATAGGAACAGGTCTCAAAACAGACTGGGACAGAAGTACATTGGGGACCTGGGTGACTGAGGAAGGAATTGGGCTTTCAAATTATTTCTTCAAGTGGAAACGGCTCTTCTTTGAACTCCAGCATGAGTGTTTAATTTCTCTTTGTGATCTAACTCCTCACTATCACCCCTGAGTCTTTAGTACAGTTTTGTTGCCTTGGGGGAGCTGTATTTGGAGAAACGAAGGAGTCTATGCTTTGTGGGTGGCTTAGTAGGGAGAGTGAGAAGATGC
>NW_006922268.1:1103939-1104537 GCF_000298275.1 Orycteropus afer afer | reverse complement strand
CTGGAGCTGGAGGCACCTCTTCACTCAGGCTGCTGCTGGCTGCTGAGGCTGACAAACCCAAGGTCGACAAGTAAACTGGCACAGTCCCAAGATTAGCAAGCAACACGACAGGCCACTAGTTCAAGTCCAGAAGCAATCCCAACGTCAGCAGGCAACATGGCAGGCCACTGAGATGATGACTCAGCCGAATGCAGGGTCCAGATGTGCCAAGAGCTCCAGACCTTTCTGAAGTGTCTCCTTGTGTCTGGAAGCAGGCCACACCCCGAAGGCAGCTACTCAGCTGTTCACAGCAGATTCCACCATGAAGCTGATCACAGCCCATCCAGTCTCTCCATGGGGAGTAACTGCACCCAGCTGCCCAGCCACTCAAATCCAGCCCCAGCCGAGCTGAGACACAGCCTTAACTACCACATCAAGGATTTCATCTTACTTGGATCCACAATCAACACTCATGAAAGCAGCAGCCAGGAAAGCAAATGATGATTTATTATTATTATTTTTTAATTTTTATTGTGATTTGGGTGAAAGTTTACAGAGCAAATTCACTTTCCATACAGCAGTTCACATACACTTTGTCTCGTGACATTGACTACAATTT
>NW_006922268.1:1100547-1101814 GCF_000298275.1 Orycteropus afer afer | reverse complement strand
GAGTAGCCTCACTTGCTCAGTCCCTCTTTGTTTCACACTAACTCTGATCCATTTAAGCATCTAATTCCTATAACATCAACTCGAGGAACACACACTCTTCCTTTCTCTCCCAGCTCGTACCTCTCTCTCACCACAGAGGCTTCATTATTGGAATTCAAAGGTAAGACTAAACAGTCTATTTACAGATTCCTCTCTTGGGCCTGGAACACTAAGATTTATAGAGGAGGGGCTGCAGCTGCTGGGCATCACAGCCTGGTACCAAACCTACCAAGCCCAAGGCGTGACCACAGGAGGCAACCCTAGTAGGTGCTCACTCAGTGTGACGGGGAGAGGGGCCACTTCCACCTCCAGGCCTGGCTCTCCCAGCTGGGCTTCTCCTGGCCATGGGAAGACAGCACTATATACTGACCATGGCTTGGATTTACCATGGACTGCCAGAAGAGTGGACAAATCACTTTTGGAGAAGGTATAGCCAGAAAGTTCCTTAGAAGCGAAGCTGGTGAGATTGTTTTACTTACTTTGGGCCTGTCATCAGGAAAGACCAAACACTAGAAAAGGACATTTTGTTTGGTAAAGCAGAGGGCCAGCGAACATAGGGGAAACCTCAGTAAGACAGATTGACACAGTAGCTGCAACAGTGGGCTCAAACATGCCAACAGTTGTGAGGGTGGCACAGCAATGTGTTCTGTTACACACAAGGTCCCCATGAGTCTGAGCCGACTTGATGGCAACCAACAACAGCAGTAGCAACATGAATCCTTAAACTTGAAGGCTTACATTGCACTCTAACTTCATAGGACGTTAACTCCTAGCTGGTTCTGTAATGAGGTTTTCAGAAGACCATTCCATTGTTCTATCAAGTCTACTGTTTCTGGGTAAAGTCGTGGTAAACCCAGGGAACTCTGTAGGCATAAGATCATTGCTGCACTTCCTTAACTGTATAGTGTTCCCTAGTTACAGATGGTATCATGTAGGGTATCATGGTGCTGGTTGCTGCATCCTGTAAGACCACTAAGTGTGAGGGTGAGAGATGAACTGAGAAAGGAACAGAGTTCATGCTTGGAATCTGTGTCTACTGTAAGCAAGAGCACAGACCAGGACGTCAGATTCAGGAGAGCATCACCCAGTGAGGGGACCAAACTCAGGAGAACATCACCCGGTAAGGAGACCAGACTCAGGGGAAGTCACCCAGAGAGGGGACCAGACTCAGGAGAAGTCACCCAGAGAGGGGACCAAACTCAGGAGAAGTCACCCAGTGAGGGGACCA
>NW_006922268.1:1085913-1087157 GCF_000298275.1 Orycteropus afer afer | reverse complement strand
CTTGACATTCAAGATCTTAAAATTTCATAGATTAACCTATTAAAATCGAACTATAACAGACAAAGTCTTTCGACATATCAAGTAAATTTTTTTTTTTTTTTAATAAAGTCTTAAAAAAATCTAGCCTCAGCTCCTTGGGAGTTAGTGCATATCATCACATTTTCACGTGGAATGCAGAGTGTGTGCATAGGGAAACAACATGGGAGGGTTTAGCACGGTTTGCAGAAAGACCTCACAACACGGGTTCCATTGTGTAAAAGTGTGGTACTGAAAGGCCTTCTTCCACGTGAGACCTTCGTTTTTATGGAAACTCTGGCTACTGCTGCTGTACGCGACACCATTTTCCTCTGAGCCTGTCACCGGGGCCTTTGCCCAGTCAGGGGTCAGCCCCCTCAGGCTTCCTCTGACCACGAATGACCAGGAGAGGCTTTCCACACAAACAAAGCTTTAGTAGCTGGAGGTAGCTTGCAAGTGGGGACAAAGAGGAAGCAAGCCACGCCAGCCTTTGTCTCCCCAAACAAAGGACCTGCTGGGATTTGTACAGGGTGTGGAAGGAGCTCTGGTGGCATAGTGCCTAAGGCATTTGACTGCTAACCAGAAGGTTGGTGATTCAAACCCGCCAGCCACTCCATGGAAGGAAGGCTTGGCAATCTACTTCCATAAAGATTTACTGCCTCGGAAACCCAAAGGGGGTCACTATGAATTAGAATCGACTGGATGACAGTGAGTTTGGTACACGGGTGTTGAGCAGGAAAACAGGCAGGGTTATGAAGAAGAGGCGCATGGGCAGGAGGCAGTGCAAGGTGGGATCTGTCGCAAAGGCTGCTGGGCTTGCTTGTCAAGGCTTTTTCTGGGATGTCACACATGCACGATTCCTCAGGGCACTGGTTCGATTCCCAGTAGGTGATTTTGCCTCGGCAGTGCCATTCGAGGCAGGTCACACAGCAATTATCTCACGATGATGTGCAGATGCTTGGAGAGCTGGGTCAAACTGGCTTGCCTGACAAACACCTTACAAGGAAGTCAAGTATGGAACTGGGTGGGCTGTTGGTTCTTTCCTCTCAGGTAAGCTCTGTTAGGCTTTTAATTTTGTCACTTGACTTTCACTTAACCTATTGGGTCCCCCCCCCACCTTCCTACCTGTTTCAAGCCAACTAGGGAGTCAATGTGTGGGTTCTAAGTGACCAGTCGGTCCCTGGTGCCACACTCCACTGCCCCAAGAACACTCTGAATGTCCTCTAATG
>NW_006922268.1:1083298-1085073 GCF_000298275.1 Orycteropus afer afer | reverse complement strand
TGAAGAAAATTAAAACAAGTCCATGAGAGCCAAAATACATCTTGAGTATATTCCGCCTGAATTTAGAGACCATCTGATGAATAGATTCAACACATTGAACATCAGTGACCAAACACCAGACAAGTTGTGGGATGCCATCAAGAACAGAATACATGAAAAAAACAAAAGGTCATTAAAAAATAGGGAAGGAAGAAAAGACCAAAATGGATGTCAGAAAAGACTCTGAAACTTGCTCTTGAATGGAGAGTAGCTAAAGCAAATGGAAGAAATGATGAAACAAAAGAACTGAAATTAAGATTTCAAAGGACAGCTCAAGAAGACAAAGTAAAATATTAAATGAAATGTGCAAAGACATAGAATTAGAAAACCAAAAGGGAAGAACATATGTGGCATTTCTCAAGAGGAAAGAACTGAAAAAAAAAATCAAGCCTTGACTTGCAGTATTGAAGGAGTATGGGCAAAATATTGAATGATGCAGGAAATATCAAAAGAAGATGGAAGGAATACAGAGTCACTATACTGGAAAGAAATGGTTGATGTTCAACCCTCAAGAGTTAGCACAGGATCTAGAATGAATGGTGTTGAAGGAAAAAGTCCAAGCTGCACTGAAGGAATTGGCAAAACAATGACCACAAGAGTCCAGAAATTGATGGAATGCCCATTGAGATGTTTCAAGAAATGGATGCAGTGCTGGAGGCCCTCACTCATTTATGCCAGGATTTGGAAGACAGCTACTTGGCCAACTGACTGGAAGAGAAGCATATTTGTGCCCATTCCAAAGAGAGTGGCCCAACAGAATGCAGAAATTATTGAAAACTATCATTAATACCACACACAGGTAACATTTTTCTGAAGAGAATTCAAAAATGGTTGCAGCAGTACATTGATAGGGAATTGTCGGAAGTACAAGCTGGATTCAAAACAGGATGTGGAACAAGGGATATCATTGCTGATGTCAGATGGATCTTGGCTGAAAGCAAAGACTACCAGAACGATGTTTACCTATGTTTCATTGACTATGCAAAGGCATTTGATTGTGTGGATCATAACAAATTATGGATAACATTGAGAAGAATGGGAATTCCAGGACACTTGATTGTACTCATGAGGAACCTGCACATAGACAGGAGGCTGTCATTTGAACAGAAGAAGGGGACACTGCATGGTTTAAAATCAAGAAGGAAGTGGGTCAAGGTTGTATCCTTTCACCATATTTATTCAATTTGTATGCTGAGCAAATAATTAGAGAAGCTGTACTATAGGAAGAACATGGCATCAGGGTTGGAGGAAGACTCGTTAACAACCTGCGATATGCAGACGACACAACCTTGCTTGCTGAAAATGAAGATGATTTGAAGCACTTACTGATGAAGATCAAAGGCTATGGCCTGCAGTATGGATTACACCACAGTGTAAAGAAAACAAAAATCCTCACAATTGGACCAATAAGCGACATCACAATAAATGGAGAAAAGATTGAGGTTGTCAAAGACTTACTATTTCTTGGATCCACAATCAACACCCATGGAAGCAGCAGTCAGGGAATCAGATGTCATATTGCATTGGGCAAATCTGCTGCAAACGACCTATTTAAAGTGCTAAAGAGCAAAGATGTCTCTTTGAAGACTTAAGGTGCACCTAACCCAAGCCATTGTCTTTCAGAAGCCTCACATGCCTGTGAGAGCTGGACGATGAATAAGGAAGACTGCAGAAAAGTTGATGCGTTTGAATTCTGGTGTTGGTGAAGAATATGAATGTACCATGAGACAATTAGA
>NW_006922268.1:1076918-1078178 GCF_000298275.1 Orycteropus afer afer | reverse complement strand
TGTCAGAAGGGACCATTCCCTGGAGAAGGATGTTATGCTTGGCAAGGTGGACTGTAGATGGAAGAGAGGAAAGCCCTCAAGGAGGTAGATTGACATGGTGGCAGCAGCGATGGGCTCAAGTGTAGTAAGAATTGTGGAGCTGGCTCAGGACCGGGCAGTGTTTCATTCTGCTGTCCATAGGTTCACTATGAGTCAGAGACTACTCGATGGCATTTAACAACAACAACATGAGATACTTCAATGCAGTGGCTGCCACGAGACTCAAATATACCAACAGTCACGAAGATGGTGCAGGACTCACAGGGTCGCGTCAGCTGGAGACTACTCAAGTGCCAACTAACAACCATTTGGGGCATTTTGAAAGATGAGATCATGTTGTCCTTCTTGGGTGGCCCTTGGGTGGCCCTAGGTCCATGCTCACTCACCAGGTGAGGGGTGTGGATGGCAGGCTAGTGTCGGGGTTGGGTGCTAGGCTTATTTTAGAGGTGCTGGTGTTTGGTCTTTGTTTAAAGCTCCGTGGCAAAAGCAGAAACTCGAGTGGCTTCTCAGTCCTCTGAGACCGTCTGCTTGGGTGGTAATGCTGTTCTTGTCGGGTGCCAGCTGCTGTGGGCATCCTTTGCCTCTGGGATGGGGCTTTTGGGTGGGCAAGGAGGGAGAAGGGGTGGAACAAGGACCTGGGGGGGTAGGAGGGAGTGGGCCATATTTAGGGCCTGATGACTGAGGGAGATGTCAGGAGTGGAGGGAAGAGAGTGGGCTCTGCGAGGTGCACAGGTTAAGTGCGGGCTGAGGGCGTGGGCATCACTGTAGGGATGTGACAAGGACCATCTAATACCAGTTTGCAGGGGAACAGATCAGAGGGCCTGCAGGTGGATGAAAGAGAAATGCATGTGGGCAGCTTGTCATCCTGGGTTCTGAGCGGTGGTGTCAAGGCCCTTCCAGCTTTGAAAAGCCTGGCTGTCTTAGTTCCTAGGCTGGTGGGGCTGGGAGAACAGAGTGGATTTTCTGACTTCGGAGGCTGGGAGTCAGAATCAGGTCTTGTCATGCCAAGTCATTCCTGGCATTTGTTGGTTCCTGGCTTTGGAGACGGTCCTTATATGACATGCCTTCCCCAGTCGGGGCTTGGGTTTGGCTGGTGTGCTCTGTTTATTACTCAGAAGGGATCAGATCTGAACCCACCCTCCTCCTCTGGACAGTCAAAGGGTCTAGGATAGACATTGGGGGTACCGGATTAGGGGTCTAGCATAGACTTTGGGGGTATTG
>NW_006922268.1:1073076-1075757 GCF_000298275.1 Orycteropus afer afer | reverse complement strand
GATGTTGTCTATGGATAACAGCATTCTGGTCCGTGTTTTCCCTGCTTTCCCTTCTGGCTCTCCCTTGGAGGACAAATTTCCTGCACCCATTGGCCACGGGAGGCCTGAGGAGTGGAACAGTGGCACACGTGTGGAAGATGTCATAGTTTGCAGATATCAGCTCTGCAGACTTCCGCAAGAAAGGGAAGGGGCAGAGTTGCCGAGGCGCAGACTTGAGTCTGTGGGACAGGGCCTACTCAGGGCCGTGCTGCGGTTCCTGTCATGCCATTGAAGTGAAGCTCAGGGCTAGGTGCCCCAGACGCCCGGCTCTCTATTTCCTACTTAGTTATGATAATGTACGTGTAACACACGATTGGCCGTTTCAATCCTGGTTAAGTATACAATTCAGCGGCATTAACTCTTCACGTTGTACAGTCATCACCACTGTTTTTTTCTGACCCATGTCATCACCCCCAAGGGGAAACCCAGTGCCCCTTAAACAATAACTCCTCATGGCTGCTCCCCGACCCCTGGTGACCTCGAATCTGCTTTCTGTCTCTACGCATTTCACCGATATGCTCCTTCTGGCCGGCCAGAACTCGTTTCACGTACCTGGGGCACGGTGTCGGGAGGGACCGATCCCTGGAGAAGGACATCATGCTTGGTACAGGAGGGAGTCCGTGGAAAAGAGGCAGGCCCTCAACGAGACGGACTGACACAGTGGCTGCAACGATGGGCTCAGGTAGAGCAAGGGTCGGGAGGGTGGCGCAGGACCGGGCAGGGTTTCGTTCAGTACATGGGGTCGCTGAGTCGGAGCCGACCCGACGGCACCGAACAACGTCACAACAGTGATTTCACGGAGTGGAGTCAGACGATATTTGTCCTTCAGTGTCTGACTCCACTCAGTTTTCAAGGTGCCAGTAGTTGAGCTGTATGTCTACTTGGCCGGGCCCGGTTCCAAGTGCTGGGCAGCTGGATGCAGTCACGCCCCACGAGGAGACTGGAATCCCCTCCGTGCTGGATCTGCTCTGAGCACCCAGTCGGTTGAAGGGGCGCTGCCTTTGGGGTGTGGCCTGCTGCCAGAGTATGTGGCGAAGCTTTGAGAAAGGTCTCTAGCTTTTTGAAATATCTGGGTTCCGCAGTTGGCCAAGCCTTCATCTCCAGTTCCTGGATTGAAACCAGGGGCCTGCTGTGTTGCCATTTGACCTGCCAATTTGGGTTCATTGGCCTCAGCAGCCAGCAGCTGCCTGAATTAGGAGAAGCCTCCCGTTCCAGTGGGGCTGGAATGAGGCAGAGCCGAAGCCCAAGGTCGAGGGGCCTTCACCCAGCCACAAGGGCCAGCACTCTGAATTTGGACTCGTAGCCTCCTAAACTGTGAGAGAGTAAACTCCTGCTAGTGAAAGCCATCCACGCGTGGTGTGTCTGTTAGAGAACACTAGAGAACCAACACAAGGTTCATCCGCAGCGTAGCCTGCATCCGAACTTCGTTCCTCCTTATGGCTCAAAAGTATTCCACATTCTGTTTACCCACCATCTGTTGACAGACACCTAGACGCTTCCACCTTTGACCATTGTGAACAGTGCTGCTGTGGACTTTGATGTACACACGTCTGTTTGTGTTCTTTTGGGTACACACCTACGAGTGGAATTGCTGGGACATGTGGTGGGTCTGTGCTTAGCTGTTTGAGGAACCGCCAAACTGTTTTCCCACGAAAGCAGTTGCATGAGGGTTCCAGTTTCTCCACATCCTCACCAACACTTGTTATTTTCACTTCTTTTTAAAATAATAATCATCCCAGAGGGTGTGGAGTAGTGTGCATTGTGGTTTTGGTGTCCATTTCCCTACTGAGTAATGGTGTCGAGCATCGTTTCATGTACATACTGGCCATTTGTGTATCTTCTGTGGAGAATCGTCTGTGATCACATGGCCTGTGATGACACCAGGGGGAATGGGGGTGTAGACTGTGCCCCCTGACGCTGTCAGAGGAAGTGACACCAAAATGACCCCCGGGTCTGCACTGGTGGTGAGCAGGCTGGCCCTGCAGATGGAGGGGCCACCAAGGCAGTGGCATCGCTAGGGCTGGTGTCACCTGTCACCTGGTGTGGTCGCTACTCACTCCTCCCCTCTAGGGGGCAGGCAGGCTGTGGCACCCACCATCAGGCAGAGAAGAGGGTCTACAATCAGCCAGTGGGAGATGGGGGGAGCTGGAGCCTGGCCCTGTGTGGGCAGAGAGGAGGGTCTCTGCCTTGGCCAATGGGAGTTTGGGGAACTATAGAAGCTGCAGGGGGTGGCTCCAGGAGGGGCAGGGCTGCACTGCAGGGAGCTTGGCTTTGTGCAGGAGGCAGGGCAGGGAGGCAGGGAGGCAGGGCCCCTCCACCTACCCGGGGAATTCATCAGGTGGCCCTGCCCATCCTATGGGGTGACACCATAAGACCTCACTGGGTGACACCAGCCCTGGTGTACCACCACTGTACATGGCCCGCCTTCTGAGTGACCCTCTGCGTCTCTTCTCTTTTATAAGATACCAGTCAGATGGCACTGAAACAAGGCGGGCTTGTGCTTACTCACTGATCTGCACTGAACACGTTTCCCTTGTTACCCTACCGAGAGGGATCAGGTCTTCGGGAGCAAGGTAAGCACAGGCGTAGCACAGAGTAGCAGGCCGGAAGAGCAGGAGGAAGGGGTGGAACCCAGGAAGCCA
>NW_006922268.1:1071133-1072976 GCF_000298275.1 Orycteropus afer afer | reverse complement strand
CAGTCAGATGGGAGCAGGGCTTACCCCAATACAGTATGACCTGAGGTTAACTGAAAACATCTGCCAAGTCCCTGTTTCCAACAAGGTCATGCTCACAGGTACAGGGGTTAGGACTCCCCCACCCCCATCCTTCTGGGGACACAGTTCAGCCCTTAACATCTGCCTTCCCTGATCACGGTCCCTTGGCTCAGATTCCCCAGGGTTGGTCTTACTGTTCTGAGTAGGTGCCCACCTGGGACCAGTCAACATGGACAGGAAGTGGGGTCTGTGGGCCATTGGCGGCCCCCACTGGAAACACACGGCCAGACTGAGGACACCCTTTGGACTGAAGGACAGACTTGCCCAGAGAAACGGGGAGCCATCATGGGGAGACAAAGCAATAGGGTCCCGCCAATGGGGGGCTGTAATGGGGTCTGTCCAATGGGAGGTGGTCTAATAGGGTCCACACATTGGGGGAGGGGCTCTCCAACTGCAGCCTCAGGCCCCACGCGGTCTAGGGCAGGACCGTTTTCTTCTCAGCCAACTTCTGCAGGAAGGAAACTAGGAAAGCCGACTGCAAATGGGACTGCTCTCAGCTTTGGCAATTTGCTGAACCATTTTCCTGTAAAATCCACCACTGATCCCCTAGGTGTAAGTTCCACTGTAGCAACACTCCATCCCCTTCCTGTCATTCCCGTTACCTGTGCAGAAGCCATGTGTCTGTGCGTGGAGCACTGGGCTCAGTGGGGCTGAGGGCCTGGCTGCTGGCTGTTTTGAGGGCTGTTAAGGATTGAATTGTGTCCCTTAGAATGTGTGCTGCAAATCCCAACCCCTGTGGGGAGGTTAGAATCCCATGGGGGAATGGATTGTCTTTGTCACTAACGGGGCAGGACCAGTGTCAGTGTGTTTAAGTCAATCTGCTCTGAGATATGGAAGAGCAGACTAAGCGGCAGAGACGGGGAAGGGGGAGCCAGGCCACATGAGGTCACCATGGAGCCAAGGAACAGAAATTGGAAAGAGCTCAGGACCTTCTCTCAGACCTGACCAAGCAAGCCTTCCCCTGGAGGCTGAGTTCGGACTTGCGGCCTCCTGAAGTGTGAGAGGATAAATTTTGTTTGTTAGAATCACCCCCCACCCCCCGTGGTGTTTTAATACTGTTTCAGCAGCGGTAGAGAGCTAAGGCGCCGGACTGCTAACTGGCAGGTCAGGGGTTAAAACGCACCAGCTGCTCCGTGGAAGGAAGATGGGGCGAGCTACTTCCGTAAAGATTTACAGTCTCGGAAAACCAGTGGGGGTCGCTATGAGTCAGAAACTACTCGATGGCAGTGAGTTTGGTTTTTTGGTTTACAGAACCAAGACAAGGGCAGAGTGAGGAAACCCACAGCCACCTCTAACCATTGGCCAGATATCACTGCCGTGGTACCCCTTGGAAAACTCTCCTCTAGGGGGCTGTTTCAGGTTCAATGTCCCTGTCTTTATTAGGAACATCTGTGCCTGGGTGTCAAACATTAGTGATTAGCATGTGGCAGTACACACAGTCCTGGGAGTGAAGGAGGCCGTGACACGTCCTATGACACTGTGCCGACTTGTCATCGTGGAAGAAATCCATGTTGTTGTTGTTAGGTGCTGTTGAGAGGCCTCCGACTCATAGTGACCCCACGCACTGCAGAACGAAACACCGCCTGGTTCCATGCCAGGTCCGTGATCCCTGCTGTACTTGAGCCCATCACGGCAGCCACCGTGTCAATCCATCCACTGAGGGTCTTCCCCTCTTTCGTCGACCCTCCACCCTACCAAGCATGACATCCTTCTCCAGGGAATGGTCCCTTCTGACAACATGACCAAAGTAGGTGAGACGAAGTCT
>NW_006922268.1:1063648-1064364 GCF_000298275.1 Orycteropus afer afer | reverse complement strand
CGGATCCGACTCGATGGCACATAACAACAACAACAACAACATGGTTCTGCTCTGAGGAGGCAGCTCTTTCCCAGTCATATTTTGAGAGCCTTCTGACCTAAGGGGCTCATCTTCCTGCACTGTATGGGATAATGTTTGTGGGCTATTCACAAAGTTGCCGAGTAATGTATCAGACAGTGTTTCTCTATTCCTAAGGTTTCCCCTGGCCAATTCTTTGAGAAGTGGTTGGCCTCTTCCTTCTTCCTAGTCTGTCTCAGTCTGTAAGCTACGTTGAAACCTGTGCGGCATGTGCAACCCTGCTGGCATTTAAGACACTGGTGGCACAGCTTCAAGTCTCACAGTGACACGCAAGCCACCACAGTATGACAAGCTGACAGACAAGTTCGTCTCCCTTGGCTTAGTGGTGAATGCTGGTGGACAGATTTCTGTCTGCTTTTCTGCTTTTGGTTCTTTTGAGTTACACACAACGTCTAATTTTACTTTTTAGATTTGTCCCAGATCCAAACACAAAATGTGTTTCTGTTGAATTTCCACTGAGTTTAGTTCATCCAGGTGAAGATTTGCCCCTGGCACCGTGCCCCTCACTGCATTCATTACTGCTTTGATATGGCTTATTAAGTGGTGATGGTTGTCTACGTGCAATTCACCACAGACGAGGAGAGGAGTCCTGTGGTTAGAGGTAATATCTGTTCACTGGCCTAGAGATCTGCGGTACC
>NW_006922268.1:1061360-1062978 GCF_000298275.1 Orycteropus afer afer | reverse complement strand
TGCATTGATCTGCTCCTTTGTTTTAACTGCCAAACACAGGGATGGCCTTCAAAATTCTGAGAGAAAAGGATTTCCCACTTGAAGCCACACCAGAATTCTATACGAAGATGCCCTTCAAGTTTTAGGGTCCATTAGAGACATTTTCAGACCTGCAAGGACACAGCTTACTTTTACATGTTAGGGAGTTACTCCAGGATGTACTCCAGATGCAACAAACAGTAAATCAACAAAGAGGTCGGAGTCAGTGAGCCAGCCATTAGCTTTCCTCCACAGTCTGTCTCCCTCCCGGAGTTAAGTTCCTGCCCCTGTTTCTGGAACACTTCTCTCCTGTCCTGCTTTCTGTCCTTTTCAGACTCTCACCCCTTCACTTCAGGCCCCCACAAGCCTCAGAGTTTGTTATTATACAAATTGATTCAGTGTTCCCTTTGTCTCTGCTGTGCTCCTGGTCCTGCCTAGGGAATTTCCCCTTTCCTATGCCCGCCAGAGGCCTAGTGCTTTCCCAGTCAATTCCCTTCTGTAAGGACCTTCTCTGGCTGCCTGCTGCCCGAACATTCCTTGTGCTGGTGGGCAGGTCCAGGCGCTGCTCCGGAAAGCTACTCTTCTCCGAGCAAAGGCAGCCTTCCGGTTTCTCCTCCTGTTGTTCAGTTTTCTCACTTAAAAATGTCTGCCTCTTCCTGGAAGAATTCTTCCTTTCGTGTTGCTTCTGTTTACTTGGTTGCTCTTGCCCTTTCGGAGTTTTTTGCTTCATTTCTTTGTTTCCCTTCTCTCTCTGTTTTCTTCTTCTCCTTCTAACCCATGGAATTGGTGTGTTTCTTGCTGCTCGTTTCCTGTGGATCCTTACATGTGACCCTTTTGTTGGTGATTACTGGACACTGTGTGTTTCATTTTGTTGGTTCTCTTTGAGCCAAGGAGCTGAGCCAGCTGTAAGTCTCATACCTCCTGGATAAGGCTTTGTGAGAAGTTTGTTTTTCCCTACTCTGTGGAAGGGCCTCTTTGTGTTTTGACTCATTTTCAGTTTCTTGTCCTACTGCATTGTGGTCCGGGAAGGTTTTCTGCCCTCTTTTGCTTTGTGCAAGTTTTCATTTAGGCCAAACCGTGTCCAATTTCTGTGACGTTTTCCTGGGTTCTTGCACTGAAAGAGAGGTTTGTGTGTGTCTTATGAATCATAGCTACTTTTTGTATGTTGTACAATATATATTGTGTAATAAAGTAGATGTAGTTTATAATGCAAGTCCTGCTGCTTTGGTGCCTGTAGTTCATTTTCTGTTCCCATCACGTGTCAAGGATAGGGCAGGGAGCACCGATACTTAGTGCTGTTACTTCTTTATTGTGACGTTGCACCATTAACTCAGCAGAGAGTCCATTTTTATCTTTTTGAAAACCTGCTTTACACTCCACAGTCTGTCTCAGTGACATTAACAGCCCAACCCTTCTGCTTTTCTGTGAGTTTTGCCAAATCCTCACTTTCAGTCTTCAGGAATTACGTTGTTTCAGTGAGGCCCTTGGGTTCAGCATATGCTTGGGTTGGCATCCAACCCAAGAACCCTCTTTCCTCCTCCTGCCACCGTTAATTCCTGTCCTATCACATAGCGACTGTATCTCCTTATACATGGTCCCC
>NW_006922268.1:1057084-1060816 GCF_000298275.1 Orycteropus afer afer | reverse complement strand
AGTCAAGAAAACCCTGTGGAGAGTTTCTGTTCCGTCACATGGAGGCATCATGAGTGGAAAGTGACTTGACGGCACCTAACAACAGCAACAAGAGCAGAGAGTATGTTTCTAGGATCCACTGAGGATGGTGTTTCCGTTCATTGATTTGTATTTGTAGTGCTTTTTGTATGATGTCCAGGAGGAGGAAGGGGCAACTACACGTGAACTTTCCATGTTCGTGCCTGGGATCCATCTGCATTTTCTTGAACAATTTTTATGATTTCAGTTTGGACATAGAACTCTTCAAGTCATCAGACATTTCCGTTTTTGTGAAATGTGAGCTTGAGAGCTGAGGCTCTTTCTTGCTGCCCCAATATTGTTTATTCAGTAGCCTCACCTGGCTTTTTTGCTTTGAAATGACATATTTATCAGAGGCTACATTCTTGTACTTACTTTATGAGGACATTTGATAATGTCAGTTTCTTTAGGCACTATTACCATAGGATTTTAATACTGAATATCTATGAAATGTTTTTTGAGTTTTCTTTTCCAGATTTTTTTTTTTTCTATTCTGCTAGGTTTAATTCACTTGGTATATCTTGAATCTTGGAAATGGAGACACAGTATGTGGAATTTTCTGTATTTATGAAGATGGGGACTCCTTTGGGAGGAACAAGAATTTCCATATTTTGAAACTGTTACCCTATAAAGCAGCCTGGGAGATGCTATACTATCATATAAACAGGGAATGCCGCTCTGATGGTTGGTTAAAAAGAAGACATCGAGCACATGAGAGGAGCATTTCTCAGTTCTGAGTTTTCTGAGAGGTTTAAACATTAAAGTAAAGATTAAGTTTGGTGTCCATTGAGGAGGTGCTGTTCTCTGCCGCCCTGTCACGAGTGAGCCATGTCCAGGATTTCGTCGTCACCGTCAGCCATCTCTTTTCCTGTTACAGACCATGCGTGCCCAGCATACACCGTCATCGCAGTACATGGCTGCACTTGGCATGGTAGTCTTTTTTGCATCTGGACGTGTGAGACTAGTTTGCAGCTTGTCTTTGCTGGGTTTTGCTTTTAGGTGGTTCAAACTTATCAAGAAATGGGATGCCTTCCTCTCTCGGAGATTGCTTGCACTACATCGGGACTGCCGGCTGCTCACAAGGTTGAAGGCACTGGCCAGGTGGACCGTGGCATCCTTCTGTCACTCTTTGACACGCTGTGTGGCCCCTTCAGGCTGAGGCACAAATCGTCAGGGTGCCTTGTCAAAGCGTTCTGATTGCAGGTACAAAGGTGGGAGTCCTCTTCATCTTTCTACACGTCTGTCTCCTCATCCAAACAACAGACAGAAGCACAGAACCTACTCCACTGGGTTGTTGAGCTCACTATTGCACAGGATGTGGAAAAGCAGACGAGAGTGGTGCCTGCTACCAACAAACGCTGGGGGAATGTCACTTGTTTTTTTTTTTTTCCTTTTAATCTTGATCTACTCGGATTGGCTCCATTTCCTTTGGTCCCTTTTAGTGATTAGAACGTTCTTGGACAGGCGGTTCTGTGGGATTCAAAACAACTCTCGTGCTCTGATTACAGTTTTTACCAATGCTTCCTGCTCTCTAACTCTTAGTATTTCGTTGGTGCTTTTCCCTGTTTTTCTTGGTGGGCTTTCTTTGGGATTATTAATTTTCTCGGTCTTTTAAAATACTGCCTTTATTTTACCAGTGCTATTGTTTTTCTGTCTTCTACTCCATTAATTTCTGTTTTTAACTTCATTATTTTCTTCTTCTTTTTTTCCTTATTTTGCTGCTGTTGAAGTTTTTCTAGGTCCTGGAGTCCATTGCTTGCTGAAAGTGAAGAGGACTTGAAACGTTTACTGATGAAGATCAAAGACTCCAGCCTTCAATGTGGATCACACCTCCACATAAAGAAAACAAAAATCCTCACAACTTGACCAGTAAGAAATATCACAATAAATGGAGAAAAGATCAAAGTTGTCAAGGTTTTCATCTTACTTGTGTCCACAATCAATGCCCATAGCAGCAGCAGTCAGGAAATCAAGGGAAGGACTGTATTGGGCAAATCTGTTGCCAAAGACCTCTTTTAAGTGTCAGAAAACAAAGATGTCATTTTGAGGACTAATGTGCGCCTGACCCAAACCATCATATTTTCAATTATCTTATATGCATATGAAAGGTGGACAGTGAATAAGTAACACCAAAGAAGAGCCGAAGCATTTGAATTATAGGGTTGAGGAAAAATATTGACTGTACCATGGACTGCCAGAAAAATGAGCAAACCTGTCTCAGGAGAAGTGCAGCCCGAATGCTCCTGAGAAGCGAGGGATTGTGAGAATTCATGTCCCGTACTCTGTACATGTGATCGGGAGGGACCAGCCCCTGGAGAAGGACGTCTTGCTTGGAGCAGCAGAGGGTCAGCGAAAAAGAGCAAGACTCTCAATGAGATGGATTGACACAGTGACTTCAACGATTGGCGGGAATCTAGCAAGGAGTGTGAGGCTGGCATAGCACCCGGCAGTGTTCTGTTCTCTTGTTCACGGGGTCACTGAGCCAGACCAAGTCAACGGCACCTAACAACAACTACAACAGGGTCCATTGCTTATTTCATTGGTTTCTGTTTTCTCTTGTTTAGTAATGAAAAGATGTAAGTACTTAACATTTGATTAAGTAGAGGTTGGCAGCTATGGTCATGGGCTAAATCCACACCCACTGTCTATTTCTGTGAATAAAGTTTGATTGGAACATACCCACGTGTCACCTGGTGTCTGGCTGCTTGCATGCTACCCAGCAAAATAGAATCGTTGCAAAAGGGACCTTATGGGCAGCAAGACCATAAGGTAAATTCTATGTGGCCTTTCACAGAGGACGTTTGCCAACCCCAAATGTAGCATTCTTCAATGTGTAATTTTGTCATTATTTTTATTTTCTGGTCTGGACAGTCTATTTCCGTAGAGATACTGCCTTGTAAACCCAAAAAGGGGTTGCTATGAGTTGGCTTGATGGCAGTGAGTTTTGGTTTTGGTTACTTTATAATTACAGTTCAGACCCCAAAAGTTAACTAAGAAAGTGCCTTAATTTCCATGTAATTTTAAATTTCTTGCTTTTCAATTATCAGTTTCTAGTTTTATTGAATTTGGCTATAAAATGTAGCCTGTATAACAACTTCTTCTTTCTTAAGGTTTATTGAGATTTTCTTTTATGAACTGCCATGAGTTTTTGTTGTGTAACCAACCATGCCGGAACTGTGTAACATAAGCAAAATCCTTTGTCATCAAGTTGATTCTGACTGACAGCACCCTGTCACTACAGGACAGAGTGGAACTGCCTCATAGGGGTTTCAAGGCTGTAATCTTCATGGGAGCAAAGCCCAAACTCAGCCCACTGCCAACCAGTTGATTCTGACTCATAACGACTCTATAGGACATAGTAGAACTGCCCTACCGGGTTTCCCAGGCTGTAAATCTTTATGGGTTTTGAATATTGAATATAGAAGGATTTTGAATATTGAAGGATTCTATGGGCAGGATAAATGGCCCTGGTATCTATTAAAAATGAGATAGGCTTACCTGCCACCGCCATCATTACCCATGGTTTTGTGATTGAGATGGCAGTTGATGGGGCCTGGTTGGGTCCCGGACACCCTCAGTCTTCAGTGGCAAATTCAAGGAGATCACAAAGCTCCAAACCGGCCTCAGAGGAGGTTTTTGGAAGAGATGTAATTCTGCCTCGGAGGCCTGATTACA
>NW_006922268.1:1055748-1056798 GCF_000298275.1 Orycteropus afer afer | reverse complement strand
TCCTTGTGTTTGTAATCTTAATTTGTTGTCTCTATTATTAAAGACTTTAAAAGCAAGGTTAAGGTCTTTTTGAGGGGTTTGAGGACTGGTATCTAATTTTTGGACCTTGCAGTGTATGCCTAGGGCCGACTGAGAGATGAAATGCATGTTAAGGAGTAGTGTTCCTTTGTGGAGGTTGGGTCAAGGACAGTGTATTTCTGTGAAGTTTCTGTGAGGTGGGTGTTAAAGAAGTCTAGGTTTTCCTCAGGGCCTTGGGTAATCTACTTCCATTTCTCATAATTAACGGCCGTATGAGCTACATTTCTTAGGCTGGCAATGAGGCATGTGAGCATATGGCCACGGTTTTGTCTGCCTGAGGAATCTATTTCCTAGTCCCTTTTTGGGTCAGTTTGAAGGATGGCTCCAGACCCTAAGGAGTGAGCTGCATCTTGTCTGTGGAGTCCATCTGCATGAGCTTGAGCTGCCAGCCAGACACGCCCCTTCTCCTCTGGGCTGAGGGAAGGGGTTCAAATGACATAATGTAGGGAGTGGGGTCAGTTGAAAAGGAACCAAGGCATTTTTCGATTTGAGATAGATCGACATGTCAAAAGGAACATGGACCAGAACAGTGCCTTCGGCTCCTGCTACTTCTCAAAGAGGGAGAATAGGAGCTGTGGTTGAGTGGTCCAAGAACGAGTGTGGGAAGACGTGTGGCAAGGAGAGAAAGAGGCAGGAGGAGTGGGGTCTGGAGAAAGAACAGGAGGGACGTAAGGGGGTGCTCCACAGGAGGAAGTGGTGGAGAGTGACCAGCTGGGTCGAAAGAGTTCGGGTTTGGGGGTGGAATCAGTGGAGGTCGGGTTAGAATGGAGAAGGAGAATTTGGTATGTAGAGGAAGTGTCAGAGAGAAGGAGGATTGCAGAGTGTGAAGAAGACCTGGACTTACAGAGGCTCTGACCATTTTCCATTGTGTTGATAGAAGTTGTCCAAGTCACAGAGGATGTTAAAATTGAAAGTGCCATTTTTGGACCACTGAGAATCATTGTCTAGTTTATATCATAGCCAGACAGTATT
>NW_006922268.1:1053653-1054798 GCF_000298275.1 Orycteropus afer afer | reverse complement strand
CAGTATGTTGACAGGAAATGTGCAGAAACGCAAGCTGGACTCAGAAGGGGATGGAGAATGAAGGATATCATTGCTGATGTCAGATAGATCTTGACTGAAAGCAAAGAACACCAGAAAGATGTTCACTTGTGTTTTGTTGCCTATTCAAAAACATTCAATTGTGTGGATCATAACAAATAGTGGATAACATTGGGAAGAATGGGAATTCCCAAACACTTAATTGTGCTCATGAGAAACCTGTACGTAGACCAAGAGGCAATCGTTCAAAAAGAACAAGGGGATACTCCATGGTTAAAAGTTAGGAAAGGTGCGTGTCAGGGTTGTATCCTTTCACCATACTTATTCAGTCTGTATGCTGAGCAAATAATATGAGAAGCTGGACTATATGAGGAGCATGGCATCAGGATTGGAGGAAGACTCATTAACAACCTGCAAATTGCATATGACACAACCTTGCTTGCTGAAAGTGAAGATGACTTGAAGTTCTGACTGATGGAGATGAAAGACTACAGTCTTCAGTATGGATTACGCCTCAACATAAAGAAAACAAAAGTCCTCACAAGTGGACCAATAAGTAGCATCACAATAGATGGAGAAAGATTGAAGTTGTCAGGGATTTCATTTACTTGGATCCACTGTCAACGCCTGTGGAAGCAGCAGTTCAGAAACCGGATGATGTATTGCACTGGGCAAATCTGCGGCCAAAATCTCTTTGAAGTGCTGAGGATCAAAGCTGTCACTTTGAAGACGAAGGTGCACCTGACCCAAGCCATGCTATTTTCAAATGCCACATATGCATGTGAGAGCTGGACAATGAGTAAGGAAGACCACAAAGAAGAGTTGATGCATTTGAGTTGTGTTGGTGAAGAATACTGAAAGTACTGCGGACTGCTAAAAGAACTAAGAAATCTGTCCTGGAGGAAGTGCAGCCCAAATGCTCCTTAGAAGCGAGAATGGCCAAACTTTGTCTCACCTACATTGGTCATATTATCAGGAGGGACCATTTCCTGGAGAGGGATAGTGTTCTGGTTACCTAGTACCACTCTGACAAGAATATACCACACATGGGATGGCCTTAACAAACAGGAATTTATTCTTACAATTTGGAGGCTTGAGGTCCAAGTACAAAGTGCCAGACTGTAGGG
>NW_006922268.1:1049788-1052098 GCF_000298275.1 Orycteropus afer afer | reverse complement strand
CCAGAAGGAAGATTGGGCAATCTACTTCCGTAGAGATACCGCCTGGGAAACCCAAGGAGGGGTCATTATGAGTTGGATCTGACTTGACGACAGGGAGTTTGGTTATTTGGTTTATATATGTATCTCTCTCTCTCTCTCTCCCAAAGATTATTAGTGATTATTAGATTATTATCAGGGGTAGGAGGGAGGGGAAAAGGGGAAGCTTTTGTTTGTGGGGCATTGCGTTTATGGTAATGGTGGTGGAACATTTTGGAAAATGTTAGCAATAATGGTGGCACAACATGAAAAATGTCATTAGTGTCCCTGAATTGTAAACGTGGAAGTTGTTGTGTTGGTGAATGTCTTGTTGCTTGTTGTGTATGTTTTCACCACAATAAAAGTTAAAAAAGAAACAATAGAAAATAATGTCTTTAAACTAAATAAAGAAGTAATTCTTTAGAGGGATTGTCAATCCCAGTGAAATTTCTAAATTTCAACAATAAAGCAAAGCACATTGGGGTGAGGTGGTGGATATGGCCCGTCTAGCCACTGTCCTTGGTTTTCTATGTATTGTAAATCTTATTACCCATGCCTGTTTAGGGTGGTGTGGTAGTTCAGGTCGTGTGTCAACTTGGCTGGGCAGCTGGTAGTAGTTATTGCCCATTATGACTGTAATCGGCTCTGTGGTGGAATCTGCCCTGCACAACTCAGCAGCTGCTTTTACTCCTGATTGTTAAAGTCATCCACTGGGGTATTGCTGTTGGAGCAGCACAGGTGGGCTATATCTCGAGTCCTGCTTGGCTGGAGGGGGTAACTCGAATCACCACCCTTGGCTTCTGAGGGCATACATAGGAATCTTCCGGGAAGGTTCGCGCGCCCTTTTGCTCTGGTTCTGTGTTTTGGCTCATTGTCATCTCACTCCTGGATGTGGGACAGCAGCCGTCCTCCTGATGCTGCTGACTAAGGTTCGTCAAACCCTGAGAACTGGGAGGATCCTCCAGACCTCCTTACAGACCTGGGACTTGACAGCCTGCCAGCCTCCCAGCCTCCACCACTACATGAGACGATCCCTTAGGGGTCTGTGAGTTCTGTGAGGCGTTACAGTGAAACACAGAACGCTAAAATGGGGGAGATTACTGAGAGGAGGAGGAGGAGTTACTGTCTGAAATGATGATGTGGCATGGTAGTTTGGACATTTGGGACATCTTTAACCTCCGCCTTATGGGGTCCAGCCTTGTGCTGATCTTTTAAGAGAAATTGTTCAAGCAGACATAGACTCAAAACAATAGAGAGAGAGAGAGAGAGAGAGAGAGAGATTGAGAGAGAGAATGAGAGAGAGAGAGAGAGAGGGTGCTGCAGCTTAGAGAAGCTGATCATAACGTCAGGGTTCTGGGATTTCATTCTAAGTATAACGCAAGTCTGGGGAAAGGTGTCAGGCTCCATAAGGGCCAAGACTGTTTTAGTCATTGCTGTCTTCTTAGTGACCTGGCAGGTAAGGTGCTCAATAAACAGTTATTGAATGCAACAAACCAAACCAAAACAAAACAAATAAACGGGTTTGAGTAACATCATGAATAAGATTAACCAATGTCAGAGTTGGTTTTCTACAAAGGCTATGCACGCTGTCTCAACATCTCTGGAACGCCTAGGAAAACTGATCATACTTCTGGCGACTGTGACTTTGGAAGACAACTCTAGTTTTCACCTGGTGAGCCGAGGACCCAGCTGACTGAGCCCTGGTCTCCTGTCCCGCAGAATTGACGAGATAGCGTGTCTCTTTTGTCTCAAGCAGCTGAGTGAATGGGATTCTTTCTGCAGCAACAGAAAATGGTTATTGTTTGTTGTTTAAAAAACCACAAAAACCAACAACCCCAGTGCCATTGAGTCAATTCCTACTCATCACAACCCCCATTGGGTTTCCAAGGCTGTCAGTCATTACGGAAGTTGTTTGCCTCATCTTCCTCCCACAGAACAGCTGGCGGGTTTGAACTGCTGGCCTTCTGGTTAGCAGCCAAATGCCTTACCCACTATGCCACTAGAGCGCCTTACTGTTTGCTGTGAGGTGCCATCAGATTGATCCCAACTCCTGGCGACGCCGTGGGACAGAGCAGAATTGCCCCACACGGTTTCCTAGGCTGCAGTCTTCACTGGCGCACGTTTCCAGGTCTTTCTCCCAAGGAGCGGCTGGGTGGGTTGGAACTGGAAACTTCTGTGTCAGCAGCTGAGCATTTAACCGTTGTGCTACCAGGTCTCCCTACCTATAAATACTGTGCTTTCACCACTCTTTCTGGAATTATGCACGTCAGGCCTCACACGTGGCCTCTTTCCCTG
>NW_006922268.1:1037373-1049448 GCF_000298275.1 Orycteropus afer afer | reverse complement strand
TTGGGCAATCCTACTTCCGTAGTGATACTGCCTTGGAAACCCAAGGAGGGGTCGCTATGAGTCGGGGCCGACTCGACGGCAAATAACAACAACAACACTGTACCTTGTCAAAACCATCCACGAACAAGACACCCGGACGCTGGTTTTCCCACTCTGGTGAAGCCACGGCATCAGCTGCCTTATCTGCCTTCTGGGTGACCACGGGTCGTAGTTTCATCAGATGTTTCACCACCACATCAGAGCCTCTGCTGTCAGTTTCCTGCTGTCAGGCGCTCAGTCCTAAGGCCCACGCCACATGGTTCATGTTTTGTTATGGTGGCACCTCACTTCCAGTAGCAATTTTTGGATTGTTCAGCTTTTCTGTGGTAGCCACCAACCCCCAAATCTCCGTGGCTTACAATGTCACAGGCAGGTTTCTGCAGAAGTGGCTGGCTGGCCACGGGCAGGGCTTTCTTCCATCCAGGATGCAGGCTGAAAGGGCAGCTCACTCACAGAAAAAAGTATGAGGAGACCTCATGCAAGGCTCTTAAAGCTTCTGCTTGCAGAGGTCATGTGTCACCAGGTCACATGTCACCCTGTTCAGATTTTATTGGCCAGAGTCAGCCATGGGGCTAAGCTCGTGATCAGTGGGCCAGGCCTCAGGGCATGGGCACTGATATCTACTGCAGACACCGTGTTGTTATTGTTGTAATTGCTGTCCAGTTTGCCCCTGACCACCTTGGCCCCATGCACAGTAGATCCAAACACTGCCCGGCCCCATGCCATGCCCATGAGCATTTGCAGGTTGGACTGTTGTGATGTGTGGGGTTTTCATTGGGTGGAATTGAACTCTGGTCTCCTGCATGGAAGGTGAGAATTCTACCCCTGAACCACTGCTGTCCACCACAGCCAATGTGAACAGATGGGGAGAAGACATTTGGAACATATATGAGCAATGCAGCATTAGTTTCTAGAGTATTTAAGGGGCATCTGCAAAGGATTTTAAGGAGCTCTGGTAGCATAGTGCCTAAGGCATTTGACTGCTAACCAGAAGGCTGGTGGTTCACACCTACCAGCCACTCCTCAGAAGGAAGATGTGGCAATCTACTTCCATAGTGATACTGCCTCGGGAACCCAAGGAGGGGTCACTATGAGTCAGAATTGACTCAGTGGCAGTGAGTTTGGTTTTTATGGTTTTGCAAGTCAACAAAAAAAGACAGGAAACCCAGGAGAAATATGGGCAAAAGACATGAGCAGGCAATTCACACAGGGGAAAGCCAAGTGCTTGCCACAGTGTGGAGAGACCTGCAACCTCATTAGCAAGCCAAGACGGTGATTTCAATGAAGATACCTGGCCTACTGTCAAACTTACAAAGTTGGAAATGATGCCAAGTATTGATTTAATGTGGAGGACACTCTGTGCCCTGCTGGACAGAGTGCAGGTGGGGCAGCTGTTCTGCAGAGCAATCTGGAAGGTGGTGGTCCACTTGGCCCTGTTGGTGTCATCCAGTGGGTTCTGACTCTTGGCGCCTGGATGAGTGTAGGTAGAACTGCTGCATGGAACCTAGTCAATCCATCAAAGGCTAATCTAGATGCCTCCATGAAGGTGTTCTGCAGATGGGTTAATATCTACAGTCACCTGATTTGAAGTAAAGGAGATGTTGATAATGAGGATGGGCTTCATGCAATCAGTTGAAGGTCTTAAGAGCAAAACAGGTTTCTTGGAGACGAGGAATTCAGCCCCAAGACTCTAATGTAGGAACGAATTCCTCTGGAGTTTCTGGGGGGTAGGTCTGTCCACAGACTTTGATGTCTCCAGTCCTACAACTACATGAGCCAAATCTTTGAGATCAATCTCTACACAGCTACAGATTTGTTGTTGTTGTTAGGTGCCCTTGAGTCACTTCCGACTCATAGCGACCCCATGCACAGCAGAATGAAACACCGCCCAATCCCACGCCAGCTCCATGATCCTTGGTATACTTGAGCCCATTGTCGCAGCTGCCGTGTCAATCCATCTCGTTGAAGGCCTTCTCCTCTTTCGTCGACCCTCCACCTTACCAAGCATGACATCCTTCTCCAGGGAATGGTCCCCTCTGACAACATGACTCAGGTAGGTGAGATGAAGTCTGGCCATTCTGGCTTCCAAGGAGCATTCTGGCTGCACTCAGCTACAGAGAGGTATACATATTTATATACCATAAGTTTATTATATTATATGACACTTTTACTACTAAAAAGATAGCGATATGTCTGTTGATAACATAAATATATTGAGTAATTTATGGTGTATGTACCTCACGTGTGTCCGCCTGCGTGCCCTGCAGTGTGTGCTTCTCTGGAGAATGCTGACTGATCCAGAGGGATGTGTGCAATGTCGCAGATGTGGGGATGGGTGAATGTCCCCTGGATTGGGAAGGTTGAACTTTCTGGGACTCTGATCCTGTGCTCTTTCCAGTTCCCCCCCCCCCCCCCCGCTACTCAATATCCGAGTGATGAGTGGAGTCTCTTCCCTCCAGCTATGAGCTCCTTGGGGACCATGTCTGACTCGCTCACCGTTGAGTCCCCCGACCTCCCAGGGCTTGGTGTTTGCTGGACGCCTGGTCAGTGAGATGAGTCAGTGAGTGGGTTAGAAGGTCCCCGTAAAGCAGAGCGACTTACCTGTCCCAGGTGTTGGCTGCATCCTTCTTTGGAATCCCCTCTCTCACTGATCTAAACTTGCATGATTTGGTTTAATCTGCGCCATGGCTTGTGCATAGCACACAGGTCAGCTCCCACCTATTGATCACAATTTGCCAGAACAGAAACATATTTTGGAAACCGTTCTATTTGAGGTAGGAGAGACCTTTGACAGCAGAAAGTATAGCAATTGAGTTTGACACGGTTACGTAGTTTTAGGATATGTACGTCTTTCTGAAGGAGCCCTAGTGGTGCAGTGGTTGTGTGCTCAGCTGCTAACTGCAAGGTTGGCGGTTGGAACCCACCAGCTGTGCTGTGGGAGAAAGATGAGACAGTCAGCTTCCCTAAATATTGACAGCCTTGGAACCCCATGGGGGCAGTTCTGCCCTGTCCTTTAGGGGCGCTGTAAGTCGGAATCCACTCAACAGGCAACGGGTTGGTGTTTTGGTTTGGTAGGTCTTTCTGAGCTCATAAGGGGTGTTCAGTTCTTCAGCTTCCAGTCCATTTGATTCATAGGCAAATACAGCAAAAAGCATCAAAGCCTGTCTGAGAAAGCAGGAGGGAAGTATTTTAATGTTAATTAAATGTTAATTAAATGTTAAAGTATTTTAATGTTATCTTAAAAAGGAACGCAGAGTCTGCTGGGCTCAGGGCTCAGACTTTGCTGACTTGGGGGTTGGATTCCTCTTCTGGCCGTGGTGCTAATGCCAAGGACTGCTGCTGTATCTTGCAGGCCAGAGCTCCATGGACCCCATCTCTGGTCCTCTAACCCCAGGCGCATCGCAATCCTGGGCTCCTGTGATGCTGGTGTGAGAGGTTTTTCACAAGCCTCCTAGTGACCCTGAACCCAAGTAGACATTGAGGACAGCTGATGCACAATGTGCGCACTTGGTTCTATTTATTGTGTAATATTTATTATGCATCTCATTAGCTCTCTGAGAATGGCGCTCTAACTCAAGATCACCATTGCACTGTCAGAACTAGAAAGTTGAAGAATGCATCAAGTAGTGACTTGAATGTGCCTGTTATTTTTAACAATTGCTGTTGTGTTTTAGTAATGATTTCTAAACCAGTTGTAGAATCCTCTGAGGGTAGATACAATTTCTTGATTTTTTTCATCCCTCATAACCCTTAGGATGGGACAGTAAATGATGCTCAGTAAATGACTGTGAACTGATAGCTCCTTCCCTCGTCCACGGAAACTCTGCCTTTGCTGTCGGTCCTTTGGTCGTAAGCTTCTCATCTGGTTCCTTCTGGCCTGCGGCACTGCCTAGTGTACCTCGGGGCTCCCATCCCAGCCTTCATTTTATTTAACGCCTTTCATCCAGACTTTTCACGGGGACTCTTTTAAATGGGCTCGACTATCAGAGACGTATCTACAGAACACAGTGCATGGCAAGCACTGCAATTGTGCTTCTGTCTAAACATCTGACACCCGTCTTGTAGGTAAGTCCACCATCACATCAGCTCAGAAATACAAGTCCAGCCTGTTTATCTTTTACTTAACACATCATGGCACTCCGTGACAATGACAACTGCCCCTTCCTTGCTCCCACTGATAAGAATTGGTCTAGGATGGGCTCCATCACTGTTTGCAGCTTCTTCTCTTTCTGCCCTCACCAAAGCATGATCACAGTCTGCCTGGGTGCAGGAAGGCTCTCAGTTTTAACTTGCTGAATGATCTTTCAGAGCTGGCAGCAGAAACTGTGATGGTTGATAGCAACTGCTCAGTGGCGCCCCCTTCCACTGGCACCCAGGATACATGCCATCCTGCGATAACTTAGATACACCTCTGCTGACTGTGCACACCGTGGGGTGGTCAATAGTTGGCTCAGTGGCCGAGTACCTTGCCCTGCGCTGAATGCTGGAGTAGTGAGCACTTCTGCAGGCTGTCTGAGGGCCACAGCTCTGCCTTCTGTGGTGTCCTGACAGCAGGCTCTGCAGGTGACATGGTGCCTAGGGAAGAAGAAGAACATGGTGTCAGGATTGGACAAAAATTCATTGACAACCTGTGATATGCAGATGGCACAACTTTGCTTGCTGAAAATAAGAAAGACTTGAAGCACTTACTGATGAAGCTCAAAGACTACAGTTTGCAGTACGGATCACACTTCAATATAAAGAAAACAGAAATCCTCCCAACTGGACCAATAAACAACATCACAGTGAATGGAGAAAAGATTGAAGTTGTCAGGGGTTTCATTTGACTTGGATCCACAATCAGTACCCATGGAAGCAGCAGTGAAGAAATCAGACAGTGTGTTGCACTGGGCAAATCTGCTACAAAAGACCTCTTTAAAGTGTTAGGGAGCAAAGATGTCACTTTGGAGACTAAGGTGTGCTTGTCCCAGGCCATGATGTTTTCAATAGCCTTGTGTGCGTGTAAAAGCTGGACAGCGAATAAGGAAGACCCAAGAAGAGTTGATGAGTTGATGCATTTGACTTGTGGTGCTGGTGAAGAATACTGAATGTACCATGGACTACCAGAGGAACAAAAATATCTGTCTTGGAAAAGTGCAGCCCGAATGCTCCTTAGAAGTGAAGACGGCCAGACTTCGTCTCTCGTACTTCAGTCATGTCAGAAGAGACTAGTCCTTGGAGGAGGGTCTCCTGCTTGGTAAAGTCAGCGAAAAAGGGAAGGACCCTCAATGAGATGCACTGACACAGTGACTGAGTGCAATGATGGGCTCACGCCTAACAGTCAGTATGAGGCTGGCACAGCACCAGGCAGTGTTTTGTTCTGTCGTACACAGGGTCACTATGACTCGGAGCTGATTTTGTGGCACCTGACAACAGGGAGTACCACATGGGACTATGGGAACCATGGTGATCAATGGGAGGGGAAGGTCTGGCTTTGGGTTCTGTAGAGGTGGAAGCAAGGGAGGTTGTTCTGGTTCCCTAGTGACGCTCTGACAGAACTGTACCACCAATGGGACGGCCTTAACAAGCAGGAGTTTATTCTTACAATTTGGAGGCTTGAGGTCCAAGTTCAAAGTGCCAGGCTCTGGGGGCTGGGTGAAAGCCCCTCACCCTGGGCTTCAGCCCTGCCTCCAGCTCCTGGCCCACTGGAGCTAGAGGCGCTTCTTCACTCAGACAGCTGCTGGCTGCTGAGGCTAAGCCCAAGGTTGACAAATAAAATGGCACAGTCCCGATGTTACCAGACCACACGGCAGGCCTTTAATTTAAGTCCATTGTAAGTCCCAAGGTCGGCAGAGCATAGCAGGCTGCTGAACAATGACACGGCTACATGCAGGGTCCAAGCGTGCCACAGGCTAGAGACCATTCCCAAGGCTTCTCCTTATTTATAGGAAGCGGACCACATCCCAAAGGCTACTCAACTGCTCACAGTAGATTCCACCATGGAGCTGATTATCAGTCTCGCCATGGGGAATACTACATTCAGCTGCCCAGCCACTCAACCAGGCCCAGCCAAGTTGACACACAACCTTATTTAACCACCACAGAGACGTTTCAGAAACCTTGTTCTGAGAGACTTAGAACAGTGAGGTGAGCATGCTGTCTGCCGGAACCCAAGGGGCTGGGTGGAAAGGTCAGAAGTGTTCATGTTACTCAGGAGGCATGTGTGTGAGTCTCCTAGGGCTCCCCTAACGAAGTGCCCCAAACTGCTGGGGTAGAACAACAGGAATGGCTTCCCTCAGGCTCTGGAGACCAGAAGAAGTCTGCGATCAGGTGAGGGCTCTGAGGGAGCGTCTGCTTCTTGCCTCTCTCCCAGCTTCCGGTTTCCCACAAACCTTGAGGTTCCCTGGCCTGCAGACGTGTCCATGCAGTCTCTGCCTCTGTTCTCACATGGCCGTCTTCCTTGCGGGTCTGTCTGCCCGTCTCTTCCTTTTTATGAGGACACCACTTATGTCACTCACATAGTTTTAGTCCTGGCTGTTCCCTTCCTTGGGCAAAGAAATACAAGTGCCTTTCTGTCTTCCCACCTCATGCTCTCCTTTCCTGGCTGCAGTGAGGCCCGCCGAGCAGAGCCTGGATTTGTAGCTGGCAGCACCCCTGTGTGTGTCAGCGTCCACTGTGTAACGTCCACTCCGAGTTATGTGTTCTCAGGGACCTGGCGTGGCTCGTGGCTCTGTTCATCCTGGAGGCGCTTGCCCCTGTGAATGGAAGTCAGCTGGCTCGGCCGGGGGTGGGAACTCGGCCCTGCTCTGTTGTCTGTCATCCTCCTCAAGGGTCATGGTTGCCTGGAGACATCCTTCTCATGGAGATGGGAGTGCAAGGGAGCAAGCAGAAGCACGCAGGGCCTCAGGGCCGAGGCTTGGAACTGGCTCGTGGTCACTTCTGCTACATCCTCTTGGCCACACATCAGAACCCAGGGTCAGAGTGCAGGAGAATTAGCAAGTGTCTTAGTTTTCTGGTTCTGCTGGAGCAAGAATACCACAAATGGACAGCTTGAAAGAAAAGAAACGTTCTCACAGTTCTTGGGCTGAAAGCCCAACTTCAGGGAAGGCTCTCTTTGCTCTGGGGGCCACGCTTTTGCCGCTTCTCTGCATTCTTCTTGGTGCTCCTTAGCGATCACCATGGGGCATCTGCTCCCCCATTTATGCTTGCTTGCTTCTGTGCTGGAGCTCTGATGGCACAGTGGTTAAAGCATTCAGTTGCTAACCAAAAGGTCAGTGCTTCGAACCCACCAGCTGTTCCATGGGAGAAAGACGAGGCAATCTGCTTCTGTGAAGATGTACAGCCTTGGAAACCATATGGGGCAGTTCTACTCTGTCCTAAGAGGGTCACTATGAGTTGGAATTGACTTGATGGCTGTAGGGTTGGTTTGTTAGTTGCTTCTATGCTTAATCTGCTTTTTCATATCTCAAAGGTGACTGATTTAAGACACACCCTACATTGACATGGGCTCATAGCGTGGCAAAGGTAGCCAATCCCAAACGACAATGCATCCATGTAGGGGTTAGGATTCACAACACATACTTTTTGGGGACAGAATTCAATCCATAACACAAATTACCTGACAAATGGTGAAGACACAAAGGGTGAAGAGTTGGGGCCACTGAGACACTGACCACAGCACCCGTTTTAGAAGTGTGGACACCAAGCCTTAGATGTTAAGTGACTTCTTCAGGGTAATGTTCCTTGGTAGCCACGTCAGTAATAAAGGATATTGCCCATTTATCTAATGTGTTCTTAAATGATGAAGATGACCAATATGGTAACATTGGTTCATTATGGTTCTGTTACGGTGCCTGGGGCAGTGAGCACTTGAATAAATTCTCTGGAAAATACATTCCAGTTTTAAAGAGACTCGGTTGGCAACAGCTGATCTCCTGGTGGCGTGAAGTGAATTTGTTGTTCAGATCCTGTGGGTCTAGATTTATTTTACATGAATTTATTTAAGAAACTGATTACAATTCTCCTTCAATTTGATGCTGCAGGTGGTATAACTGGCAGTTTGGGGGAGAAATCAACGGCTTTGAGTGATTCACACAGGACCCTACAGTTTGCAGAAGAGTGAAAACAGGAGACTTTAGGTACAATGGACTGCGTTAGGCTCTCTTCAGGTTTAATTCTCTCTTTCTAACACCAAGCCCTTTGGGCCTTTTGTCTGTTTCTTTTGAAAAGTAAACTCAAAGGGCTGTAGCTGCTGGTCCCTCCTCTCTCTGCACAGTTGGTAGCACACGTTGCTCTTGGAGATTCAGGGCTCTGCACTGCCTCTGCCCCATGCCGTTCCCAACGAATCCTTCCTGGGAGAGCCTGTGGGGCAGTTCTGCTGTGTCCCACAGGGTCGGAATCAGTCGGAATTGACTCACAGCAGTGGGTTTGGCCTTGGGTTTCTCTCTCTCTCTGTGTCTTGCTGTCTGTGAATGTGTCCAAGCTTCAGTTTGAGGTCAGATGCTTCTCATTCATGCAAACCTATTGGGATCTCTTGCTACAGAGGAATGTTGCTGCAGATTTGAGCAGGATGTCATTGGGAGCGAGAACCCCATTAGTAGATAAAACCCACTGCCATCATGTAGATTCTGACTCATAGTGACTCCCGTTGGGTTTCCAAGGCTGTGAATGCCAGCAGAAGTAGATTGCCTCATCTTCCATCCATACAGCAGCTGGTGGGTTTGAACCACTGACCTCTGGTTAGCAACCAAATGCCTTACCCACTATGCCATCAGAGCTCCTTATTAGTAGCCAAAGGACATAAGAAAAGCATTTGGGAAGTGTGACTTAAAGGTGGGTCTGAATCTTTTTGGGGATGGAGACAAAGACATTCCCAGCCCAGGATATGCATCTCAGTAGAAGTGCCTAAGAGCTTTCTTGTCGTGTCTGTACTATCTGTATAAGACGAGGACAGAGCAGGAAGAAAGGCTTGAGGGTCTACTTGTGGGTCCCAACAGAGCACCGTCCGCCGCAGAGCTGGAAGCTGAGCCCCAGGTGGCAGACACTCGGCACACACAGTGGCCACAAGACTTGACCCCACCAGTGATCGTGGAGGTGGCACAGGCCCACTCTGTTGGAGGTGGGGCCACCGAGAGCTGGCGCTCACGTGACAGCAGCTGACAAGTGGCGTGTTTGTTATTGGTCTTCAGGTCCATAGAGGGCTTTCCTTGTGTTTTCCAGCTCCACCCTGGTGGGTACGGTGGACTGGCTCTCCTGTCTGCCATCATCTCCTAGGGCTGCAGTAACGAAACACCACACAGTGGGTGGCTTTGAAGGACAGGATTTTATTGGCTCACTTCTAGAGGCCGAGAGTCTGAGACCAGGGTGTGAGCCATGTTGATTCTTTCTGTGGCTCTGAGGGAGAGAGTGCTCCTGCCTTTCTCTTGCTGTAAAGCCCTGAAATCGTTGTCTCACCATCTGGAGGCTGGGGTCTAATACCAGGGTGTCGGCTGTGTCCATTCCCTCTATGACACTGAGGGCCTGCCTGCTGCCTGCCTCTCTCCCGGCTTCTGGTGATAGCCTGTGATCCCTGGTGTTCCTTGGTGTGTAGAGGCCTCTGCTGCCACCACCACATGGCTGTTCTTCTGTCCATCTCTGTCTCTCTGTCTTCTGTTCTCCTTTTTTGTAAGACACTGCTTGGATGGAATGGGATCCTTCCCCCACACACACTCCAGTGTGACCTCATGTTAGCTGATGACGTCTTCAAAGACCTTGTCTGGGAACAAGGTCATGTTCATAGGTACCAGAATGAAACACCACCCGGTCCCACACCAGCTCTGCAATCCTTGCTATACTTGAGCCCGTCTCCACAGCCACCGTGCCAATTCATCTCATTGAGGGTCTTCCCCTCCTTCGTCAACCCTCCACTTTACCAAGCATGACCTCCTTCTCCAGGGAATGGTCCCTCCTGATAACATGACCAAAGTAGGTGAGACGAAGTCTGGCCATTCTTGCTTCCAAGGAGCACTCTGGCTACACTTCCTCCAGCACAGATTTGTTAGTTCTTTTAGCAGTCCATGGTACTTTCAGCATTCGTCTCCAGCACAACTTAAAAGCGTCAATTCTTCTTCGGTCTTCCTTATTCATTGTCCAGCTCTCACGTGCATATGAGACAATTGATAATATCATGGCTTGTGTCAGGCACACCTTAGTCCTCAAGGAAGCATCTTTGCTCCTCAGCACTTGAAAGAGGTCCTTTGCAGCCAACTTACCCACTGCTAGACATCGTCTAATGTCCTTACTGCTACTTCCATTGGTGTCAATTGTAGAACCAAGCAATGTGAAGTCTTTGAGAACTTCAATCTTTCCTCCATTTATCGTGATGCTGCTTGTTCAGGTTACCTGGTGCCACTCTGACAAGGATATACCATAAATGGGATGGCCTTAACAAACAGTTTATTCTCATAAAATCTGGAGACTTTAAGTCCAAGTTCAAAGTGCCAAGCTCTAGGGCAAGCTTCAGCTCTGCCTCCAGCTCCTGGCCCACTGGAGCTAGAGGTGTTTCTTCACTCAGACAGCTGCTGGCTGCTGAGGCTGCTAAGCCCAAGGTTGACAAGTAAAAAGGCACAGTTCCGATGTTATGAAGCCACATGGCAGGCCATTAATTCAAGTCCATTGCAAGTCCTCAGGTCAGCAGAGCATGGCAGGCTGCTGAACAATGACACAGCTACATGCAGGGCCAAGCATGCCATAAGCTAGAGACTGTTCCCTAAGCTGCTTCTTACATACGGGAAGCAGACCACATACCAAAGGCAGCTACTCAGCTGCTTGTGGTAGATCCCACCATGGAGTTGATTGCCAGTCTCATCATGGGGAATAACTACCACCAGCTGCCCAGCCACTCAACCAGCCCAGCCGAAGTTGACACACAAATTTAACTACCATACTCTACTTGCAGGTGCAGTTGTGAGGATTTTTGTTTTCTTTATATTGAGATGTAATCCATACTGCAGAGGATAGTCTTCAATCTTCATCAGTAAGTGCTTTAAGTCATCCTCACTTTCAGCAAGCAAAGTTGTATTGTCAGTGTATCGCAGGTTGTTAATGATTCTTTCTCCAATCTTGATGCCACATTCTTCTTCATATAGTCCAGCTTCTCGGATTATTTGTTCAGCATGCAGATTGAATAAGTATGGTAAAAGGATACAACCCTGACACACTCCCTTTTTGATTTTAAGCCATTCAATGTCTCCTTGTTCTGTTTGAATGACAGCCTCTTGGTCTATGTACAGGTTCCTCAAGAGCACAATTAAGTGTTCTGGAATTCCCATTCTTCTCAATGTTATCCACAGTTTGTTATGACCCACACAATCAAATGCTTTTGCATAGTCAATACAACACAGGTAAACATATTTCTGGTATTCCTTGCTTTGAGCCAAGATCCATCTGACATCAGCAATGGTATCCCTTGTTCCTCTTCTGAATCCAGCTTGTGTCTCTGGAAGTTCTCTGTCAATATACTGTTGCAACCATTTTTGAATTATCTTCAGTAAGGTTTTACTTGTATGTGATATTAATGATATTGTTCGATAATTTCCACATTCTGTGGGATCACCTTTCTTTGGAATGGGTACAAATATGGATCTTCTCCAGTCAGTTGATCAGGTAGCTGTCTTCCAAATCTCTCAGCATAACCGAGTGAGTGCCTCAGGCGGAGCATCTGTTTGTTGAAGCATCTCAATGAGTATTCCATGAATTCTTGGAGCCTTGTTCTTCGCCAATTCTTTCAGTGCGGCTTCGACTCATTCCTTCAATACCATTGGTTCTTGAACATGTGCCACCTCCTGAAATGGATGAAGATCAACCATTTTCTTTTTGGTCCAGTGACTCTGTATTCCTTTCATCTTCTTTTGATGCTTCTTGCGTCACTCAATATTTTGCCATAGAATCCTTCAATATTGCAACTTGAGGCTTAAATTTTTCCCTCAGTTCTTTCAGCTTGAGAAATGCTGAGTGTGTTCTTCCCTTTTGGTTTTCTAACTCCAGGTCTTTGCACATTTCATTATAGTAATTGGCTCT
>NW_006922268.1:1027214-1036054 GCF_000298275.1 Orycteropus afer afer | reverse complement strand
GGCTCACAAACGTATAGAAGCCGGCAAGTCCAAAGTCCCTGGAGGAAACATCGGGCTGGAGACAGCCTTAGCTTCTGCAACCACAGGGGACCGAGAAACTCAAGGGTGGCTGGCAGTACACTGGCTGTTGACTCCAACAAATGACGAACCCAAGATCTCCAGGCCGAGCGGTGGGCTGCTCATTCATGGAAAGTTGTAGACAGCACACCAGAGTCCCGATCCACAGAAGAATGTGTCTCTTCCCAGGATGTCCCTGGATATCCTGGAAGCAGGCCACACCCCTAGGGAAACTCCCCTTGGCAGATTGGCCACTCAGAACACAATCCCATCATGGGAACAACCACACAGAACTGGGGTCCAGCCAAGTTGACACACAGCTCCAACTATCACATCTTCCAACCTAAGAGCTCGCCTTCCTGCACTGTGTTGGAGTATTTGTTTCCGAGGTATTCATAAACTTGCCCCATAATGAATCAGACAGTCTTTCTCTGCTTTTCATAAGATTTTCCCTGGCCAAATTTTGAGAAGTGGATGGCCTCCTCCTTCTTCCTAGTCTGCCTCAGTCTGTAAGTTGTGTTGAAACCTGTGCACCATGTGCAACTCTGCTGGCATCTGAAAGACCAGTGGCACAGCCTCAAGCCTCACAGCAACGTACAAGCCCCACAGGATGACACATTGACAGACAAGTTGTCTTCCTTAGCTGTTGGAAACCTCTGTGCCCTCCCCTTACCTAATTCCTACCTGGAACCTGCCACTTTGTGGTCCTGGGCCGCTCCCTCCCTTTCCTGGCTCTAGGGGGCTTGGGGCCTAGCCTTGCCTCCCTCCCCTTTACCTGGATATCCTGCAGCTCCTGAGGTCCCTGGGCTCTCCTGCTCCCTCCCTTTCCTGGCTCTAGGGGCTCTGGAGAGATACCACCTTGGAAACCCAAGGAGGGGTCACTATGGGTCAGAACTGACTCTATGGCAGTGGGTTTGGTTGGTTTGGTCTTTTTTTTTATTTAATGGGCTTAAGGGTTGTCAGCCCAATCTATCCATTATCAAATTCCTCATCAATCTTCACCTAGTAGCTCCAGCAGCCATTGATAATTTTGCCTAGATCCTTTTTTTTCCATTTAGGGGTTATGTTCTCTTTTAATTCTCCAAGACTTAAGTATTTTTCAACACTGTCTTAAATTAAGATAACAATACTATACCTTGATTTTGGGGCAGGGTATCAAAAAATATTTAGTCTATTATGCATCATGTTTCTTTACAAGAATAATTGAGATTTTAGCCTTATTTTCCTAAGGTTATTGGTATTTTCAAACCCCCTAATCCCTGGTGGCCTAGTGCCTAAGGGATTTGACTGCTAACCAGAAGGCTGGCGGTTCAAACCCACCAGCCTCCTTGGAAGGAAAGTTGGGCAATCTACTTCCGTAATGATAATGCCTTGGAAGCCCAAGGAGGGGTCACTATGAGTCAGATCTGACTTGACGGCAGTGGGTTGGTTTTTGTTAATCCTCATGTAGTATTGTTTTGTCCCTTCACTGGACATTTTTATTAATCTGTAATTTGGACTTTTTATCCATTCTATAATTCCTAAATCTTAAAAAGTAAGAATGAAAAGAAAAGGGAGTTCTGGTCCTTTATGGAGAGTACCACAGGAAGCCATTTAACATCTCTGAGTCATTTTCAGTTTCATGAAAAGGATGTAACTGTCAGTGATTCTATTCTTATTTGTCTCACCTTCACTGTGCTTCTGTTTTGGGCCAGGTTCTGAAGCTGAAGAGAGGGAAAGCCCAGATCTTGCCCTCCAGGGCAATTACCTACCCTGCACAGTAGAGGAAGAGCCCTGGTGGTGCCATGGCTAAGTTCTTGGCTGCTAACTGAAAGACCAAAGACCCTGCTTCAAAACAAGGTCAGTCTGTGGGTACAGGGGTTAGGACTTCAACCTGTCAATCCGTGTAGCCCTTGGTTTCCACTAGTGTACACATATGCCACTGCCATTTGTTATGATTGATCCTGGGTAAGATGCAGTGGGGGACACTCAAGGATGGGTACTGCCTTCAAGGAGTTGACAGTTCTTGTGGGTTAACAAGACATGATGCAGGTTCGGAATGATAGACCAACGATCGTGATTACTAGAAGTAGAGAAGACACCAGGAGAAGGCAGAGAGGCCAAGTGGACCAGTAGTTCTTCTGTCTGGAGACACTTTTGGCGGTTACAACTAGACAAAAGGGCATGCTACCAGTATGCAGGGATGCAACACCAGACCTGGTGGTAGATGGATGTATTTTCCAATAAAAATATAGGATGCCTTTGTGGACACATGGTCTGAAGAAAACAAAGAAAACCTGAGACATGTGGTTGCTGAGAAGTGACCTGGTCCTGAAAAGATGGTGGACACAGGACAAAGGGTCTAGGATGAGGCCAAGGACATTTGGGGGTGACTGCAAGTGTTGTTGTGGTTGTCGTTAGATGCCATAGAGTCAGTTCCGACTCAGAGTGACCCTGTGTACCACACAATGAAATGCTGTCTGGTCCTGCACCCACATCACACTCCTTGCTATGCTTGGGCCCATCAGTGCAGCCATCTTGTTGAGGGTCTTTCCCTTTTTCTCTGACCCTCCACCTTACCAAGCTTGACATCCTTCTCCAGGGACTGGTCCCTTCTGACAACATGACCACGGTAGGTGAGGTGAAGTCTGGCCATTCCTGCTTCCAAGGACCATTCCAGCTGCACTTCTTCCAGGACAGATCTATTCATTCTTCTGGTGGTCCATGGTATTTTCAGCATTCTTTGCCAACACCACAACTCGAAAGTATCAACTCTTCTTCAGTCTTCCTTATTCATTGTCCAGCTTTCACATGTGTGTGAGGCTACTGAAAATACCGTGGCCTGGGTTAGGTGCACCTTAGTCTTCAAGGTGACATCTTTGCTCCTTAACACATTAAAGAGGTCTTTTGCAGCAGATTTGCCCAGTGCAATACGATGTCTGATTTCTTGACTGCTGCTTCCACGGGTATTGATTGTGTATCTAAGTAAAGTGAAATCTTAGGCAAATTTCATCTTTTCTCCATTTGCTATGATGTTGCTTATTGGTCCATTTGTGAAGATTTTTGTTTTCTTTATGTTGTGGTGTAATCCATATGGAAGATTGTAGTTTTTGATCTTCATCAGAAGTGCTTCAAGACCTCCTCACTTTTTGTAAGCAAAGTTGTGTCATCAACGTATCACAGATTGTTAATGAGTCTTACTCCAATCCTGATGCCACACTCTTCTTCATATATTCCAGCTTCTCTGATCATTTGCTCAGCATACAGATTGAATAACTATGGTGAAAGAATACAACCCTGACACATGCCCTTCCTGTTTTTAAGCCATGTAGTATCTCTTTGCTGTATTTGAACAACAGCTTCTTGGTCTTTGTACAGGTTCCTCATGAGCAAATTAAGTGTTCTGGAATTCCCATTCTTCTCAATGTTATCCACAATTTGTTATGAACCACACAGTGGAATGCCTTTACATAGTCAATAAAACACACATAGACATCTTTCTGGATTTCTTTGCTTTGAGCCAAGATCCATCTGACATCAGCATCTCTCATTCCATGTCTTCTTCTGAATCCAGCTGGAATTTCTGGCAGTGCCTTGTTGATATACTGCTGCAACAGTTTTTGAATTATCTTCAGCAAATTTTACTTGTGTATGATATTAATGATATTGTTCGATAATTTCCACATTCTGTGGGATCACCTTTCTTTGGAATGGGCACAAATATGGATCTCTTCCAGTCAGTTGGCCAGGTAGCTGCCTTCCAAATCTCTTGGCTTAACTGAGTGAGTGCCTCTGGTGCTGCATCCGTTTGTTGAAATGTCGCAGTTGATATTCCATCAATTCCTAGAGCCTTTTTTTTCCCCCCAATTCCTTCAGGGCAGCTTGGACTTCTCCCCTCTATATCATTAGTTCTTGATTATGTGCTACCTCCTGAAACAGTTGAACATTGACCAATTCTTTTTGGGTACAGTGACTCTGTGTATTCCTTCCATCTTCTTTTGATGCTTCCTGCATTGTTCAATGCAGGAAGAATATATTAGAATATTAGAATCCTTCAATATTGCAGCTTGTAGCTTGAGTTTTTTCCTTCAGTTCTTTCAGCTTGAGAAATGCTGAGCATGTTCTTCCCTTTTGGTTTTCTAACTCTAAGTCTTTGTGTATTTCATTATAATACTTTACTTTGTCTTCTCAAGCTGCTCTTTGAAATTTTCTGTTCAGCTCTTTTATGTCATCATTTCTTCCATTCATTTTAGCTATTCTCCATTCTAGGGCAAGTTTCAGAGTCTCTTCTTTCATCCATTTTGGTCTTTTCTTCCTTTCCTGTCTTTTTTAAGACCTTTTCCTTTCTTCATGGATGATGTTCCTGATGTCATCCCACAATTCCTCTGGTTTTTGGTCATTGGGGTTTAGTGCATCAAATCTATTCTTTAGATGGTCCCTAAATTCAGGTGGGATATAATCAAGGTCATATTTTGGCTCTTGTGGACTTGTTTTAATTGTCTTCAGCTTCAACTTGAACTTGCAAATGAGCAGTTGATGGTCTGTTCCACAGTCAGATCCTGGCCTTGTTTTGGCTGAAGATACTGAGCTTCTCCATCTCCTCTTCCCACAGATGTAATTGATTAGATTTCTGTGTACTCCATCTGGTGAGGTCCATGTGTTAAGTAGCCATATATGTTGTTGAAAAAGATACTTGCAATAAATAAGTCATCAGTCTTGCAAAATTCTATCATACAATCTCCAGCGTCATTTCTTTCACCAGGTCCATATGAAGTTACTGAAAATACCATGGCTTGGATCAGGTGCACCTTAGTCTTCAAAGTGACATGTTTGCTCCTTAACACTTTAAAGAGGTATTTTGCAGCAGATTCACCCAGTCAAGTACATCTGATTTCTTGACTGCTGCTTCTATGGATGTTGACTGTGGATCCAAGTAATAGGAAATCTTTGACAACTTCAATCTTTTCTCCATTTATCACGATATTGCTTATTGGTCCAGTAGTGAGGATTTTTGTTTTCTTTATGTTGATGTGTAATCCTTGCTGAAGACTGTAGTATTTGATCTTCACCAAGCACAGTTGTGTCATTTGCATATTGCAGGTTACTAGTGAGTTTTCCTCCAATCCTGATGCTGCATTCTTCTTCATATAGTCCACTTTGTCACACCTATGAAATGCAGGTATTTCTACCTTGACCTAATTTTAGCACATCTGCAGAAACATATTAATAAAAAGGAGTCAGATGCACTAGAAAGTTGAGACTCTCTATGCGTTTCAGATAACATAAAAGTCCGACCTGCCAAGACACTTCCATCAGCACAAGAAATACTTACCTTCTCCAACAAGATGGCTGCCACCCAGAACAAATGCCCACTACTTTATCTCCATCCATGTTTGAGTTTGTTCATGGTAAATTCCCCTAGTGGACTCATAATTTTCTGGGTTAAGGAAGAGCAGCAGGGGGTTTTCTGTGAAGAATGCTGTCTTTTTTTTTGGTAAGCACAGGGTTTCTTATGGCCTAAAAAATCCTCTAAGCCTGTGGCTTTGATGTCGCAGCAAAGGCTCCCTTCAATTTCTGTAACCTTTATTCAAAAAGTGGCCTGTTGGGATAAGTGTTCTCGTGCTGCGATTGAGGTTGTCTGCGATGTCTGTAGTAACATTGGCAGAGCGGAACAGGATGCAAGCCACTGTTCTGAAGTGACTTTAGAGAAATTTGAGATCCTGAGTCAGGGCTGACTCGATGGCACGTAACAACAACAACAACAACAGACTGAGGTTTGGAACATCTTTGGAAAAGTCACACTCTGGATTAAATTGTCCCCAAAAGCTGTGTTGGAGTCCTAACCACTGTCTGAATGTGACCTTGTTTGGGGGAATAGTCTTTTCTCTGTAGATGTTATCAGTTGATTGAATGTGTCATGCTGGAGTAGGGTGGGTCCTAATCCTGACCCCCTCTAAGTGGTGTCTTATAAAAGGGGGGCACGGGGAGGAGGGTACCATGTGATGATGAAAGCAGCTGCAGCTGCCTTGGTAACTGTAAGCAGCAAAGGAAGGCAGGAATGGCCGGCAACCACTAGACGGAGGGAGACGCACAGAGAAATCAACATGGCTGACATCCTGATTTAGACTTCCAGCCTCCAGAGCAGTGGGAAAATACATTTCTGTTCTTTAAAACCAGCCACTCCTGGTGTTTCCTTATGGCAGCCTTGGAAAATGAATACAAGTCACTTTGAAGACCCATACATCCTAGTGAATAAGAAACAAAACCAAGTCCGGTTACCCTCACTGTCATATCCCAGGTTGTGGGTGGCTCAGAACAGAGGCACTAGGATCAGACTCAGGAGCTCAGCTAAGAAGGAAGGTTCTGGGAGATTGATACTTTTTCCTTTGGCGCAAAAAGAAGGTCAAGTTGTGGAGGTCATTATGGCAGAGAGGTGGGGACAGGCACAGGACAGGTCTCAGGAGGCAGCTCAGTGCGTGGAGGCCAGGGGAGGAGTTCAAGGAGAACACATGTGGTTGGTGACATGAGCAACCCCTTCCCTTCCCGTCCAAACCCGTGATGCCTCAGTACAGGGCTCAAGGACCCAGCTGAGGGGAGCAGCGGGTCCGCTCCTGTCGGTGATGCCCAGTGGGACACTCAAGGACCCAGCTCAGATGAGCAGCCCCTCCCCTCCCATCCCATAAGGCCCTCAGTGTTCCCATGCCCCTGACCTGTCCCCTTCAGTTGATGTCTTATAAAGGAGTACAGGAGACACAGAGAGACGCACAGAAGAGGGTCGGCCACGGGATGATGTAGCCACACACTGCAGAGCACCTGGGGTTCCCAAAGCTGTGAGAGGCTAGAGAGACTCTTCCCAACATGGGGGGCCTGGCTGGCGGAGCTGCTGCGTCCGTCCCCAGGCCTGGGAGGGGATAGCCTCTGCTCTTTCAGGCCCCACTCTGTGGAATTGTTAGAGTAGCCACAGAAAGCCCAGACAGAGCCCCTTGGGTCCACTACCTCCCTGAATCCTCTCTGTAAGTCAAGGGAGTAGAGATACGGAAATGAGCTCCAAGGAGCTCTGAACTTCCCTACGGCCAACGGCCGGCAAATGTGGGGCAATCCGACCCTGTGCTGGAGCTCAGAACTTCTCTGCTGCCCGGTGGGTTGGACCCAAAGTGAGTGGCTGCCCAGCCAGGAAGAGCTGTGTCCAGCATGGGAGACAGGCACTGGTTTGGGTGTTTCGTTCTGGGGGTTCCAGGCCTTGTTGGCACTCCGGTCCGAGTGTCCAGAGGCCAGTGCAGAACTTCTGGTCCTGGAGCCCAGACGCCCAGGTGTCAAGAGACTCTTTCAGCTGGGTGGGTGGGATAGGTACGCCTGTGTGTCAACTTGGCTGGGCCGGGTTGAGTGGCTGGGCCGCTGGATGTAGTATTCGCCATGAGAGACTGGTCATCAACTCCATGGTGGAATGTACTGGGAGCAGCTGAGTAGCTGCCTTTGGGATGTGGTCTGCTTCCCGTATACAAGGAGAAGCTGTGGGAATGGTCTCTAGCTTATGGGACGCTTGGACCCTGCATGTAGCCATGTCATTGTCCAGCAGCCTGCCATGCTCTGCCGACCTGGGGACTTACAGTGGACTTGAGTTAATGGCCTGCCATGTGGTTTGGTAACATCAGGACTGTGCCTTTTTACTTGTCAACCTTGGGCTTCTCAGCCTCAGCAGCCAGCAGCTGTCTGAGTGAAGAAAAGCCTCTAGCTCCAGTGGGCCAGGAGCAGGAGACAGAGCTGGACCCTAAGGTCGAGGGGCTTTCACCCAGCCCCTAGAGCCTGGCACTTTGGACTTGGACTTAAAGCCTCCCAACTGTAAGAGTATAAACTCCTGCTTGTTAAGGCCATCCATTGGTGGCATATTCCTGTCAGGGCGGCACGAGGGAACTGGACCAGTGGGGTAGGGTGGGCTGGAGGTCAGCTCCCAGCTGCCCCAGCTGCTGTCGTGCTCGTCCACTGGAGATGTCCTTCCAATGAGCCCCGGCCCTGATGGGCCACCTGGGGCTTTGGGAGGATCCTGCCTGGGCACAGGCAGAGCTGTCTGTCCTGGCTGCCTGACCACAGGTTGGGTTTTGGCATGACCCCTGGGGCCACATCTTCCCTGGGCCACTCTTTCAGATCCTGGGAAAACCTTCTTCTTTTTTTTAGTTATGGTAAAGTATATTTAACAAAAAATCTGCTATTTTAAGTGTCCACTGACATTGATTACATTTCCCACCTTGTGCAACCACCACCACTATCCATTTCCAAAGGTTTTCATCATTCCAAAGGGAAACACTGGACTCCTTAAACAATAATTTCCCGTTTCTCTCTCTCCAGGCTCCTAGAGACCATTAAAAAACTGGTTTCCATAGATTTGCCTATTTGGTTAAGCACTTGCCTGTTAACTGAAAGGTGGCCGCTTGAACGCACCAGTTACTCCGTGGGAGAAAAGACCCGTCGATCTGCTTCCTCACAGCCTAGAAAACCCTGTGGGCAGTTCCACTCTGTCCTCTAGGGGCGCTGTGGGTCAGAATGGACTCCGCGGAAGTGGGTGTGGTTTGGGCTTTGCTTCCCTGAAGATTGACAGCCTTGGAGATCCTGTGGGCAGTTCCACTCTGTCCTCTAGGGGCGCTGTGGGTTGGAATGGACTCCACGGCAGTGGGTGTGGTTTGGGCTTTGCTTCCCTGAAGATTGACAGCCTTGGAGAGCATGTGGGCAGTTCACTCTGTCCTCTAGGGGTGCTGTGGGTCGGAATGGACTCCAGGCAGTGGGTGTGGTTTGGGCTTTGCTTCTGTGAA
>NW_006922268.1:1024166-1027021 GCF_000298275.1 Orycteropus afer afer | reverse complement strand
CAGGGCAGTGGGTGTGGTTTGGGCTTTGCTTCTGTGAAGATTGACAGCCTTGGAGACCCTGTGGGCAGTTCCACTCTGTCCTCTAGGGGCGCTGTGGGTCGGAATGGACTCCACATCAACAACAGGAACAGATACATCCTGTAAGTGGGGTCATACAGTATTTGTCTTTTTGACTGACTTATTTCACTCAGCATAGTGTTTTCAACGTTCGTCCAGGTGGCGTGTATCAGGACTTCATGTGTCTTTGTGGCTGAGTTGTATTCCATTGTGTGTGTGGATCACATTGTGTTACTCTTCATCTGTGGATGGATAGTTGGGATGTCTCTGTGTTTTGGCTACTGTAACAGTGGTGCAGGGAACATTGGGTTGAACATATGGATTGAATTGTGTTGTGAATCCTAACCACTATACCAGTGGTGCAATTGCACTTTGGAACGGGGTTTCTTTGTTATGTTGAAGGACAGGACTCATGTAGAGTGTGTCTTGAGTGAATGTTTGTTGAGAAGTAAAAGGAACACATTAAGTAAGGAAGCAAGAAGCTGAGACGGGGAAAGACAGATGCGAAAGCCGTGAAGATCAGCAGGGACTCGAGGAACAAGGACCTCCCCCAGAGCAGACGGAGAGCGGGCACCCTGCACGTGCACCTCCAGCCTCCTAAACGGTGAGAAAAGAAACATCTGTGTGTGAGAGCAGATGGTCGTGAACTGAGGGTGCTGATGGAGAAGTCCACACGTGCTGCAGGTGTTGGTGACAGACAAGGTCCAGAACTGATGGAACGAATGTCAGCTGAGCCGTTTCCACAGACGATCGCAATGCCGGAAGTGCTCACTCATCGATGCCGAGAGATTTGGAAGACAGCTACCGGCCAACTGACTGGAAGAGATCCACATTTGTACCCATTCCAAAGGAAAGTGGTCCCACACGATGTGGAAATATTTGAGCAATAATATCACACACAAGTAAAATTTTACTGAAGATAATTAAAAACGTTGCAGCAGTATGTCCATAGGGAACTGCCAGAAATTCAAGCTGGAGCCAGAAGGGGAGGTGGAATGAGGGATATCACTGCTGATGTCAGGTGGATCTTGGCTGAAAGCAAAGAACGTCAGAAAGATGTTTTACTGACTATGCAAAGGCATTTGACTGTGTGGACCATAACAAATTATAGATAGCATTGAGAAGAATGGGAATTCCAGAACACTTAACTGTACTCACGAGGAACCTGTACATAGACAGGAGGCTGTCGTTCGAACAGAACAAGGGGATACTGAATGGTTTAAAATCAGGCAAGGCATGCATCAGGGTTGTATGCTTTCACTATACTTGTTAAGTCTGTATGCTGAGCAAATAATCTGGGAAACTGGACTATATGAAGAAGAATGTGGCATCAGGATTGGAGGAAGACTCATAACAACCTGCACTATGCAGATGACACAACTTGCTTGCCGAAAGTAAAGAGGACTTGAATTACTTACTGGTGAGGATCTAAGACTACAGTCTTCCGTAAGGATTACCTCTCAGCAAAACGAAAACAAAATTCCTCACAACTGACCTATAAACAACATGATGATAAACAGAGAAAAGATTGAAGTTGTCAAGGATTTCATTTTACTTGGATCCACAATCAATATCCACGGAAGGAGGAGCCAAAAAATGAAACACCATATTGCACTGGGCAAATCTGCTGCAAAAGACTGCTTTAAAGGGTTAAGAAGCAAAGATGTGCCTTGGAGGACTAAGGTGCACCTGACCCGAGTCATGGTATTTTCAGTCCCCTCACACGCATGTGAAAGCTGGACGGTGTATAAGGAAGAGCAAAGAACTGAAGTCTCTGAATTGTGGTGTTGGCGAAGAAGGCTGGGAACAGCACGGACGGCCAGAAGAGTGGACACTCTTGGAAGAGGTACAGGCAGAATGCTCCTTGGAGGGGAGGGTGGCGAGACGGCTTCACGTCCATTGGCAGCTTGTCAGGGGAGGCCAGTCCCTGGAGGAGGACACCGTGCTCGGTAAAGTAGGGGTCGGGGAGAAATGGGAAGAGCCCCGATGAGATGGACAGACCCAGCGGCTGCGGCAGTGGGCTCCAACGCAGCAAGGACCGCGAGGCCGGCGCAGGGCCAGGGCCGCGTCCTGTTGTGCGTAGGGCCATCAGCCAGAGCTGCTTCCACGGCCCCTGCCGGCAACAGCAGCCACAAAGCTTGTGACATTTCTGCTACAGCAGCCGGTGACTGCGACAAGCGCACAGCCCTCGCTCTGGTGAGCCTCTCACTGCTTCTCTATCTAGCAGCTGTTTGTGCAAATGCAACTGATAAGTGAATTGGACGCGCTTTAATTTGTGGAGACTTTTCACTGAACTCACTGTTTATGAGACGAACGTTGCCTCCCACGTTCGCTGGGGCTGAGGGGCTGGGGCTGAACCTGGCGTCTGCGTCGAGCTCTGCTCGGCCGCTGCCCGGCTCCGCAGCTTTTCCGGTTGCCGCCACGTCGACCCTGACGCACGGTGACCCGTGTGTGTCAAGCAGAACTGGCCCCACGGGGCTGTCAGGGGCTGGCTTTTCAGGAGCTGGCGCCCAGGCCTTTCTTCGGACCTGCCTCTGGGTGGATGGCAACCTCCAGCTTTTCAGTTGGTTGTTGTTGTTGGGTGCCACTGAGTCTGTTCTGCAGGGCAGGGGAGGGTGGGCCCTGGAAGGGCCCTGGAGGCTCGGAGAAGGACCTTTAAGGCCATGAGCTTTTGGGAGCAGGTTGCCAGGCCTTTCCTAGGAGGTTCCTATAACACACACACGCACGTTCCTATAACACACACACGCATGTTCCTATAACACACACACGCACGTTCCTATAACACACACACGCACGTT
>NW_006922268.1:1022723-1023521 GCF_000298275.1 Orycteropus afer afer | reverse complement strand
GTTCCTATAACACACACATGCACGTTCCTATAACACACACACACATGTTCCTATAACACACACATGCATGTTCCTATAACACACACACACACGTTCTTATGACACACGCATGTTCCTATAACACACACATGCACGTTCATATAACACACACATGCACGTTCCTATAACACACACACACATGTTCCTATAACACGCACATGCATGTTCCTATAACACACACACACACACGTTCCTATAACACACACGTGCACGTGTGTATGGAGAGAGATTTATTGTAAGGAATTGGCTTCCATGATTGTGGGGGAGATAAGTCCATGATCTGCAGGTCAGGCTGCAAGAAGAGTGAAGATGAAGGAGTCGTGGAAAAACATCTTTAATGTCTGGAGGCAGGACACTCCCTCAGCAAACTGCCTTCAGGCCTCAATTGTGTGCAGCACCCCACAGGGCAGAGGGGGATGTGCTTCACCAGAGGCCAACTGAGTTCATCAAATACAAGTCCATCCTAACAGCCTCTCGACTGGTGTTTGACCAAATAACTGGGCACCATTGCCAGCCACATTGACACACAGTGCTGAGGGGACATCAAGCTTCTGTTAGTCAAAAAAGCCACGGCTATGAGGTTGATTCCGACCCACAGCGACCCTAGAGGACAGAGTGGAACTGCCCACAGGGTCTCCAAGGCTGTCAATCTACAGGGAAGCAAAGCCCAAACCACACCCACTGCCCTGGAGTCCATTCTGACCCACAGCGCCCCTAGAGGACAGAGTGGAACTGCCCACAGGGTCTCCAAGGCTGTCA
>NW_006922268.1:1007635-1021978 GCF_000298275.1 Orycteropus afer afer | reverse complement strand
AAGGCTGTCAGTCTTCACAGAAGCAAAGCCCAAAGCACACCCACTGCCATGGGGTCCATTCCAACTCACAGCGCCCCTAGAGGACAGAATGGAACTGTCCTATAGGGTTTCCCAGGCTGTCAATCTTCACAGAAGCTGACTGCCTCATCTTTCTCCTGTGTAATAGCTAATGGGTTAGAACTGCCAAACTCTTTTGTTAGCAGCTGAATGCTATAATGGCTATTCCACCAAAGCTTCTGTTCCGGGTGATGGAAGGATTTGGTTGTGGATAAAGGGGATGGTGGAACAACAGATGACCCTAATGAATGCCACTGAACTGGACTTGTGAAGACTGTTGTAATGGAAAACGTTTTGTCTTTACCACACTCACAAAAATAATTAACTACCACAGCAAGGTATCCCTAGCACTAGGAGGTACCAGGGTATCCATGGCCATCAGAACCAGGGACAGCCCTTTCCAGAGCCAGTGGTGGAACGTGTGGCTTCATGTGACGTGTGGCGGTGGAGCAGGTGGCGGCAGGGCTGCGGAGAGAGGGTGGAAGGTGGGTGGGACTCTGGCTGCAGACCCGGATCCCATAGGCAGCAGGAGTCTAGTGGAGGTTTCCCAAAAGAAACCAAATCAGACATGAAACGTCTCAGGAGAACACAATGCTCTTAAAGACCCCTTCTGAAAGTCTTTCAGCAGTGAAGGTTCTTCTGGCATGAAAATGGAATGTAAATATTTATCAGATTCAGTTCTTTTACACGTTTAACGCTTGTGTATTGCTGATTTTCCTGAATCAGGCGGAGCGCAGCTCAATCTCTTCTCTCAGCACTGAATCATGCCGCCATGAAGGAGAAGCAGGGGCGAGGAGGACAGGGAGGGATAAACACTTGGTACAGGAACGAGCAGTGCCGCCAAGAGTTTGTTTGACTCTGAGTTCTGTCTTAGGGGTAAAGGCAAACCTTCTCTGTCTTCTTTTCCCTTTTCTGTCAGTGTGTGTATAGCCCAAGCTACTGCAGAACTGGGAGATTGTTTCATTGGAATCATTGAAATGAAAACAGTACAGTCAGGTTGGTTTATGAGCTTAGACTGCCAGGATGGGCGGCAGGCCGCTTGCCAGCAGCTGACCCCTTCTTCAAGGGATAACAGAAACAACTTATGGACCCAACTCATAGCGACCCCTCCTTGGGTTTCCGAGGCAGTATCACTGTGGAAGTAGACTGCCCAACTTTCCTTCCGAGGAGTGGCTGCTGGGTTTGAACCACCAGCCTCTGGTTGGCAGTCAAATACCTTAGGCACTGTGCTAGCAGAGCGCATTCTAAATCAGAGCCCAGCCTCTGCCTGAGAATCCTTCTGAGCACAGTTAGTAGGGATTTATTATCCAATGGGATTTTCAGGCACCTGGAGGCTTTGCGTCTAAGAGGGGTCCTAGCCTGTGGGCACTGGAAGACTCGCGGAATTGTTCCCACCCAGGCTGCAGACCCACCACCAGGGTTTCTGATGCAGTAGATCTGGGGTGGAGCCCAAGAATTCGCCGCTGATGCTGCTGGTCTGGGGAGCTGTGGTATAGTAAATTACTTTGTGTGGCCTTTCTACCCATAAGTCCTTGTAAACTCCAAGGTGGGATTTGCTATGAGCAACTGAGGAGCTCCTGATTGCTGAAGGTGTCCACCTGGAGTATTTCTGTTGGGAGTAGCACAAAACAGTGTTCTGGGAGGTGCCCACTCTCTCTCAGGTGCTTAGAGTTCTGATGCTGTGATTGGCTAGTTTGGCCACCCTGCCGGGCTCAAAAGGAGGTCTCCTGGAGGCAGAACTCTCTCTCTGATTGCTGGTTGAGGAAGACGTGCTGCTGAAAGAGACACGTGCTGCTGAAAGAGACATGCGCCCCTGAAAGAGACAGGCGTTGCTGGGAAAGAGACGCAAGAGACATGCATTGCTGAGTGAGACACCGAGGGACCAGCACTGCTGGGAAAGAGACTGTGAGAGACTGTTGGCCGAGGGACGGTGGGCTGGGAGAGAGACTGAGCATTTTTCTTGAACTCGAATAGTAGCCTGGTGCGTCCCTAATAAACCTCATAATCTGTGAGTTCTGTGTGGCCACTGCAGCAGTTATCGAACCCAGGAGAGAGGTGGTGGGTGCTTTGGGAGGTACGGTTGGTGAAAGGGCTGGAGGGAGGCAGCATGTTTCGCCTTGCAGTAATAGGCCTTGGGTTACTGCTGTCTTCCTCTTGTGAGATTAGAGGAGGTCAGAACACGTGGCCTCCTTCCCGTTTTTACAGTTGGTGTCAGTTGCTAGCAGGAGCCCATTGGAGAGCCACCATCCTGGATTTGAAGGAGCCCTGGTGGCACAATGGTTAGACACTCGGCTGCTAACCGAAAGGTAGGCAATTTGAATGAACCAGCAGTGGCTCTACTAGAGCAACCGTGATCTGCTCCTGGAACTATTACAGCCTCGAAAACCTTGTGGGATAGTTTAGGTGGGTGCTGGCCATGTCAGAAAGATACCAGTCCAACCTCTGAGGAAGGGGGTGGAGGTTGGACTTATCCACATGGCAGTGATTGAGTCGATCAATGGTGCTTCTGTAACGAGACTCCAGGAGTTCACGGGTGATGCAGATGGGTGGGTAAGCACGGAACCACTAAATGAAAGGCTGGTGGCTCAGGCCACCCAGCGGTGCCCCTGATGACTTGCGTCTGAAGGGTCACAGCCCTGACAAGCCTGTGGAGCAGTTCTCTGCTCACATGGCTTGTCCTGAGACAGAGGTGACTGGACAGCGACTAACAACCCGGAGATCCCAATAGAATGTCTGGACTCCAGAGCTCACGTAAGCTTCCTGGCTCCTGGACGTCTATGCAAGGGGGAGGGTGACACCCTTGGGACATGGAAGTCCCACAACACAGAGTCTCCCAGACCTTGCCCGAGGAGTCTCTTCATGTGTGTCCCTTTTGCCACAATAAAACTGTAAGTGTAACATTGTCCTGAGTTCTGTGGATTGTTCTACTGAATTATTCACCTGAAGGTATAGAGGGAGCCCTGAATGTGTAGCCAGCTGTTCCAAAGTGAGGGGGCTGGGGACTGCCAAGCTTGCAGCCCACATTGGAGGGGTTCCAGGGAGCCAGTAGGTCCTGAGTGAAGGGGCCATGTGGCGCAATGGTCCAGTGCTCAGCTGCTAACAGGAAGACGGGTGGCTTGGACGCACCCAGCAGCTCTGCAGGAGAAAGGGCTACGGATCTGCTTCCGTAAAGATTACCTGCAGGTCAGTTTCCCTGTGTTATGTGGGGTCACTATGGGTTGAAATAGACTCCAGCACTCGAGACCAGCACAACAGACGGGGCCCCCGAGCTGAGGCTGGCGTGTGAGGTCCTGGGCAGACGGGGCAGTCCGGAGGTCTGTGTCCTTAACTTGTGTGTCTGACTAAGCGCTGGGTCTTAGGGGCAGAGGGAGAAGTGTTGCCTGGGCAGCCGGTGTCAAGGACGGTGAGTAGAAGACGCTAACACAGACAGCACAACCGCACACAAACCCGATTTTACCTCATTCTGTAACTTTGGGGGAGGTCCTGCCATCACAAACTTGACACTCAGCTTCTGAGCCTGTGGATGCCATTTCTTTCCAAAAGATAGGACCCGGGATACGGCAGTGATAGAGTCTTCCTAACCTTTGGTTAAAGGACTCGGCTGCCAACCAAAAGGTCAGTGGCTCAAGCCCGGCAGCTGCCCTGTATGAGAAAGATGGGGCGTCTGCCGGGTAAAGAGATGACCCTGTGGGGAGCTTCTACTCTGTCCTCTGCGGCCGCTATGTCAATGGCAGTGACGTTGGTGCTTTTGGGTGCTTAACCCTTGAATCCAGAACGGAGGCTGTGATGCCTGCCCAACGTCTGCCAGGGAGAATGAAGGACGTAGATAAGGGCAGCGGGCACTGTGTCTGAGGGGACGGTCTGGGCAGCACGCAAGGGGGCCTGCCACGGCGGGAGACACGGCTTCTGTTTCGATTTGAGAGTTGCTGTGGGGAGTCTCCCTCTGAATCCATCAAGAACATGACCTTCTGCACGAAAGTGTCACCAAAACTTGAAATGCCCCCTCTCTGCTCTTCAGGTAATTGTTTCAGACAGGTGTGAGGTGCTGTGAAGGCCCGTCTCCCAGTGGAAGCCCAGGCCTGCACATCTGAGGTGACACGCGTGTGCCTTTCAGCTGCCATGCTGCCTGGGAGCAAGCTGCCTGGAGCAGGGGCTGCTGTGGGCTGGTCACCTGTCCTCGCCTGGCCGTGCTTTGGCTCGGCCACCCGTTTCCGAGGCAGGGTTCCTTGAATTCAAGCATCTTAGCGTCCTGGGCTGCCACAAACAGAATGCCCGCACGTGGTGGCTTGTCATCGCAGGACTCTGTTGTCTCTCTGTCCTGGAGGCTGGGATCCTGAGGCCAGAGCCCCAGCCATGCTGACTCCTGTGAGCGCTGAGGGAGGAGCCACTCCCTGCCTCTGGCCCAGCTGCTGGTGGCGGCAGCGACCCTTGGCGTTGCTTGGCTTCTTGTCGATGCATCGGCCTCCGCCTCACACAGTATCTGCCTTTCCCTGTGTGTCTCTCTCTGTTTCTGTGTCTGGTCTCCTTCTAAGAAACACTTCCCAGAAGGGGGGAGGATGGAGACTCCTCTGGAGTGATCTCGCGAACATAGCTGAGCAGAGCTTCAAAGAAAAGCCCTGCTTCCCCAAGCAAGGTCACAGCCACGGCCACAGAGCCTGGGACTTCAACAGAGCTTTCAGGGAACCCTTCAACCCATCGCACGGACAGGTAGCCTTCCAGGAGTAATGGCTGCTGGGAGGAATATCCTTTATTTTTATTGCTTTAGAATTTTCTGTCTGTTGCTTTGGACTCTCTCACTCCTGGGGCTGCCGTCACCTCCGGGCTGCTCTTGGGCTGGGAAGTCCCCATTGTGAGGGGCCTCCGACCAGTGGCTTCAGGGCCAGCAAGAAACGGGAGCTGTTGGCACCTGGGTTCTGGTTTTCTTTTTCCACACAATTATTAGTTTTCTTTCATTTTCAAAATATTTTGTTTCATTTTTGTGGTCGGTGCTGAGAGCGTACACAGCAGAACATACACTGACTTGACAATTTCCACAAGTTCAACTCAGCGACATCGATGTCATTCCACAAGTTGTGTGACCACACACACTCTCCTTTTTGGAGTGGTTCCTCCACCACTAACATAAACATGTACCCGTTCTTGTCTGTTTATATAAATAAGGTCATACAATATTTGTCGCTCTGTGATTGACTTATTTCGTTCAGCGTGATGTCTTCAAGCTCCATCCATATTGTATCATGTATTGTGACTTCCTTTCTTTTACTGGATGACTAGTATTCCATTGTATATATGTTGTTGTTATGTGCCATAGAGTCAGACCTGACTCATAGTGACCCCCCCTTGGGTTTCCAAGGTGGGAAGTTTGGGCAATCTACTTCCATAGTGATACTGCCTCGGAAACCCAAGGAAGGGTCACTATGAGTCGGGTCTGACTCGATGGTACGTAACAACATCACTACTGAAGTAGATTACTCAACCTTCCTTCTGAGGAGTGGCTGGTGGGTTTGAACCACAAGCCTTCTGGTTAACAGCCGAGTGTCAAGTGCCTTAGGCACTATGCTACCAGATTGTTGTTGTTGTGTTATGTGCCATTGAGTCAGACCCGACTCATAGTGACCCCTCCTTGGGTTTCTGAGGGCAGCATCACTACAGAAGTAGATTGCCCCATCTTCCTTCTGAGGAGTGGCTGGTGGGCTTGAACCACCAGCCTTCTGGTTAGCAGTCAAGTGCCTTAGGCTCTACGTTACCAGATAGTCACTTAAAAATAGTTAAAATTGTATTCCACCACAATAAAACAAACCGCCAGACGCAGGCCTTTGCGTTAGGGAGCGTTTGGAATGAGAGGGGTGGCGTGGAGGGCTGCAGGAGCCCTCATGGCGCTACAGGTCAGTGCTCAGTGATAACTGAAGGGTTGGCGGTTTGAACCTCTCCACCGGCTCCGAGGGAGAAAGGCCTGGAGGCCTGTGATGGTTACAGCCTGGGAAAGCCTGTGGGGCAGTTGGTCTGCACCCCACGGGGTGGCTGTGAGTTGGTGTGGACTCGCCGGCACCCGACAGTGACAGGAGTCGAGGGCCATCTTGGTGGCTGTGGGGAACCACGACCGGAGACCCTGCTTGCTCGTCGGTGGAGAGTGGTAGCCCCTCCACACCTGTTTGTTCTTCAGCCGTTGCTTCAGGCTCAGGCTCAGCCAGGCCAGGGACCTGCATCTTTGCCACATTCCTGTTCTCGTCCGCGCCACTGGGCCCCGACTGAGGGGACAGAAGGGCGACAACTCGGTCGTGTTTAAACTGCTGTCTGGAGCTTGCACGGCCGGAGCCCCCTTTGGTCGCTGTCACACGCAGTTTCCAGGTGAACCCCCGTGGGTCTGCGCTGTTCCTTGGCCCGTGTCACGTCCAGGGCACTTGGCCGCGGCTGCCCTCTCCTCCACTTTGGCCAGTCACCAGAGCAGCTGGGAGGCAGCCGTGGGTGGCGTCACGACAGAGCTGATAAGCTGTTCTCACTGCGTGTTCTCGTCCTGCTCCGGCGGGCTGAGGACTGGCGCCGGCGTTGGCAGCAGGAAGAAATATGACATTCAGCTAATGGCTCGAGAAGGCGAGGGAGGGACGCGGGTCACCCGTGGCAAATCCTATTTTGAGCAGAGCCAGGGAAGATTAAGGCTGGGAGCTCGATGAACAGGGCCCCTCAGCCCGCCCTGGCCTGGGAGCCCGCTCACAGCTGACTCGCCCTGTGTCCGTGCCCCCCCCCCCCTTGTAAAACCCCTGCCTGCCTTTTGTTTGTCTTGGTGACAAGAGCTCTCAGAATAAGGCCCAACCGCTTAGCCAGAGCCCGGAGGTAATCGGTGTCTTGGGTCTCAAATTACAGCTCTTTTTAGCTCTGGAGCAAGTATCTTAAACCTCCTCGGAGGAGTGCATGCATTTATTCATGTGGCTGCCAGGGAATTTCTCGTGGAGATGAACTTGCTACGTTGGTAATGGGTTCTCGCAGCCAGGAGCTCTCTGGTGGGTGTGTTTTCAATGCCCAATGCACACTGCATCACCTGGCTCAGAATTACCTGGGTTCAGATGGTTTGCAAGGAGCACTGGTGGCACAGCAGTTAAGTGCTCAGCTGCTGAGAGGTGAGTGGTTCCAACGCACACGGCTCTGTGGGAGAAAGATGAGGCATTCTCTTCTGTAAAGATTGACAGTTGTAGAAACCCTGTGGGCAGTTCCACTCTGTCTTCTAGGGGTGCTGTGAGTCGGATCCCACTCAATGGCAGTGGTTTTCGGGTTTTTTGGTATGTGTCTTCTAGGAGCTCTCGTGGTATAGTAGTTAAAGCATTTGGCTGCTAACTAAAAGGTTGGTGGTTTGAATCCACCAGCCACTCTGCAAGAGAAAGATGAGGCCGTCTGCTTCTGTAAAGATTACAGCCTAGGAAACCCTGTGGGGCAGTTCCACTCTGTCCTCTAGGGGCGCTGTGGGTCAGAATGGACTCCAGGGCAGTGGGTGTGGTTTGGGCTTTGCTTCTGTGAAGATTGACAGCCTTGGAGACCCTGTGGGGCAGTTCCACTCTGTCCTCTAGGGACACTGTGGGTCAGAATGGACTCCATGGTAGTGGGTTTGTTTATTTTGGGTTAGGTGGTTTGCAGATCAAATCACACTTTCCTTAGACACGTGACAGCATTTTCTGCACCACTCACAGGCAGATTGAAAGTAGATCTGCAACTAAATCTTGCTCTGGTTCTGTGGCCCTGCTGTCCTCCTTGTGGGATGCCCAGAGCTGGAGAGGTCCCTGAATGTGGGGGTGGACACATGGGAGCTCCATTCCTGAGCAGGCTCTTCCAGGTACTGTGATCTCATACATGAAAACCAAACTGAGCAAACCAAACGTTTGTGGGCAACCTGGAGAAAAATGGTAAGTGCTGTCCCTGACTAAGAACACGGATTTCACGAGCCTTTTGGTCCAGAGTGCCACCGCTCCCTCTAGAAGGGGAGAGGATCTGCCGTTTCATGCTGCCACGGAGGTGGAGCAGAGATTCATCGCATGTTGACCTTGAATGTCCTTGAATGATCCTACCCATGTGGAAGGTTGTTCTGCCGTTGGTTATCATGGGCTCTTTGATCACGTGTTTCATGCGATGACCGGCTTTGTACTCTGAACTGCTCATTCGTGCTTTGGAAGACCCCCGTCTCAATACAATGAACCAGGGACGTGAACAGTGGAGAAGTCAGACTTACTGTGGAAGTTAGAGTGATGTCGGGCTGTGGTGGTGGTGTTGGGTGCTGTCGAATTAATTTTGACTCATAGTGACTTCATGAGACAGAGCAGGACTGCCCCATGGGGCTTCCTAGGCTGTCCCCTTTCTGGGAGCAAGGTGTCAGGTCCTACTCCAAGGGGCTGCTGGTGGTTGGAGCTGCCGATCTTGTGGTGAGCGGCCGAGTGCTTAACCGCTGTGCCACCAGGGCTCCTGTGATTGCTTGTCCCTACACTGGGTTCACATTGTGCTGAGGCTCTGTGTCTCTGTGAACCCACACTATTGAAACCTGTCCTTCTATAAACAGGTTCTCTTCTCTGCTCCTCTTTTTCTCTTTCTTCATCACAGGTACTTTCATCCCCCTCTCTCTTTGGCCATTGTCTTTTTTTTTTTTAATTGTGATTTGGGTAAAGATTTACAGGGCAAATTCACTTTCCATACAGCGGTTCACATATACTTTGTCTCATGACATTGACCACAGTTTACCACAATGCAACAGCTCCCCTCCCACTTCCTCCCGACAGTTACCTCTTCGCAGTGTCCATCCTTCCATACACTGCTGCCCCCTGAGCTGTCTCCCTGTGCATAAGCAGCCCTTCTTTCTCCCATGATTTTTCTCTCCAAGGAGTGCATCTACCTCAGGTAAATGTTCAACTCATATGCCTATATTTTGTTTGGCTGGAAACCACAGGTGTGGGTTCAATTCCAGACCTGAAGGGCAGCTAGGGGCCATAGTCTCAGTGGTTCCACCAGGCTCTATCAGACCAGCAAACCTGGTCCTACGCCCCCTTTTTTTTTTCTCCAAATGATTTTGAGTTTTGTTCCACATTGTTCTCCCTGTCTATTAAGGATCTCCTACATAGATCCCCCTCTGAGTGGTTGACAGTGGTAGCCGGGCACCATCTAGTTCTTCTGGTCTCATTGTCATATAGGCTGCAGATCAGATGGTGTACCAGTCACTAGGACTAATTGTTTCCATGAATTTTGGTTTTCTTTATTCTTCTTTGCTCTGGATGAGGAGAGACCCATCGTTGCATCTAGATGGCAGCTTGCTAGCTTTTAAGATCCCAGTCGCTACTTGCCAGAGTAGGAGGTGGAACAATGTTTTGTAAATCCCATCTTCTAAAACACTTCTAGATTTCCCACTAAAGCCAACTAAGATGGCCCAGGTCATGTTCTCATCTGCTCCCAAGAGCTGGACCCCTGTCCTCTCAGGCAGCCCCAGCCCCACCGTGTCAGACTCTGTGTTGGTGCCGTGGCACACATGAAGCCTGTTCCTACGGGTCTGCAGTGAATTGCTCGATGTGGCCCTTCTAGCCATTGTCCTCCATTCTGTGGTGTTTTGTAAATCCCATTATCTATGCCTGTTTGGGGTGGTGTGGTAGTTAAGTTCAGGTATCAACTTAGCTGGGCAGCTGGTAGTAGTCATCCTCTATAATGACTGGCAGTTGGAATTTAGACCTTGGCATTATAACTGGTAGATTGGGCTGGAGCACTGCTGGTGGAAGTCAAGTTCCTGAGGGAAAAGAAATCACCCAAACTTCCCTGAGGGTATACCTACGAATCTCCTGGGAAGATTTGCTCCTCCTCTTGCTCCGGTTTTGTTTCTTGGATCATCCTCATCTCACCCCTGGATTTGGGACAGTAGCCGCCATCTGATCTACTGATTGAGGTTCATCAAACCCCGAGAGTTGGGAGGATCCACCAGACCTACTCACGGACCCGGGACTCGCCAGCCTGCCAGCCTCCACCACCACTACGTGAAACGAACCCTTGGGTGTTTGTGAGTTCTGTGAGGCGTTACAGTGAAATTCAGAACCCTAAGACTGGGGAAATTACTGGGAGGAGGAGGAGGAGGAGGAGAGATTAATGTCTGAAATGATGGAGTGGTATGGTAGTTTGGACATTTGGGACATCCTTGACCTCCGCCTCATAGGGACTAGCCTAGTGCTAATCTTTCTAAGAGAAATTGTTCTAGCAGGGTCCTAGCTGGTCCACATGGGGAGCAGGCCAAGCACGTGCTGAGGTATGTTGTCTGTGTGCCACAATGTGAAGAAGACTGGAAAACACTGTCCTACGTATCCCACCATTGCTTTTCTTCACAACCCAAGTAGCTTAGATTATACCAGAAAAAAAGAAAAAAGAAAGACTTTTCAGAGTATTAATTATCATCTGTATAACTTCTGGTATTTGGCTGCTAACCAAAAGGCTGGTGGTTCGAACCTACCAGCCGCTCTGTGGAAGAAAGATCAGGACAGTCTGCTTCTGTAAAGATCCACAGTCTTGGAAACTCAATGAGGGTCACTAGGAGTAAGAATCAACTCAATGGTGATGAGTTTTTTTTTTTTTTTTTTTTTGGTAGTGAGTATAACTTCTAGTTTGGTTGTAGAAATGAGTCAAATATGTACAGTTATACATCTCATCAGTTTGGAATTTACTACTATCTTAGTTTCCTAGGGGAAATAACACAAATACTGTAAATCAGTGGCTTTGAAGAACAGAAATTAATTTTCTGGAGGCTAGAAATCCGAATCAAGGGCTCTGTGTGCATTCATTCCCTGTGGGCAGCCCTGGAGTCCCTTGGTTCCTTGGGCTGCAGACAGTCATCACCTCTGTCTATCTCCTCCATGTGTGTCTCTGTGTCTGTTCTGCTCTTTTTATAACTCAGATGTGAGTCAGTTTAGGAACCACCCTATAATGTTATGACCTCATTGACCTAACAAAAGAAAAACTCTATTTCCGGACAGAGTCTCTGCACAGGTCCAAGGGCCAGGAACACTTGTTTCTGGGACAGAGGTGCGTCCATAGCAGCTCCCATGTGCCTCCTCTCTGTCCCTTCTTCACTCTCCTTTTATATACATTTCCCTTTTCTTCAATATCCTACCACACAACCTTCAACTATTCCTGGGATTCTGATCTCTGTTTCTACTGGGGGTGGAATTGTTCCAGGTAGGTGATTTCTCTGCGTTTCTCATTTTTCCTATGTAGAAATCGATAGAAACAGACCCCAAACCCCCATCTGTCCAGAGCGATGATTCATGGGTCCAGTCACCAATGTGAGGAGTCTGATGACCATGGCATTCTCAGGAGCACCTCTGCATTCACAGGACATTTTGGAATTTTCCCCATGACACTCGCTCCTCGCTCATTGACATGGTTGGTTCCAAAGACCAGGTCATTGGCATTATGCAAAAATGGAGGATGATTACATCAGATCACAAAATGGAGATGATGACATCATTACACAACTGCCCAAAACTGAGACTGAGAATCATGGCCCCCTAAGTTCATACATGACCTTAACCATTGCAGCCAGCACTCCTCTGCCTCACACTTCAGCATTTGTTATTGCTAGATGTACATCGTTACTGTGCAAAATAGTTGGGTAGTGGAGTTTTTTGTACTGTTGTTGTAAATGCAGACAGTGGATGATGCGATAACCTGTAAGTGAGGAGTAGGTCTACTGTTAATTTAACCCACAATCATCTTTAAAGCCCTCCAGAATATTTCCTCAATAAAAGAAAACTAATACTGCATCAAACGAAATACCACCACATAGCAGTTTTTTTTTGTTGTTGTTATGTGCCATCAAGTCGGACTGACTCATAGCAACCCCTCCTTGGGTTTCTGAGGCAGTATCACTTCGGAAGTAGATTGCCCAACCTTCCTTCCGAGGAGTGGCTGGTGGGTTGGAACCACCAGCCTTCTGGTTAGCAGTCAAGTGCCTTAGGCACTATGCTACTAGAGCTCCTAGTGTTTATCAATAAATCCCATCACAGTTTGGATCCCCCCTTTGTAGCAAGGGGTGAGCATGCATTGTCTGTGGGCCAGTTGGCACTCCCCGATGCAGTACTTGCAGCTGAACCCCAAGTAGATAATATGAAAGAAGACCTAAATTTAATGATTTTCTCTGCTTATCCTACGAAAGTCCCAACTCACAAGGGTGCTTTTAACATCCAGCTGTCTCGAGTATCTTTTTCCTGCTGGACCGTGGGAACATTATGGTTTGGAAAAGCACAAAGGCTGAAGCAGAAAGCTCTAGAAATTCCTTAGGGCAAATGATTTCCCACATTCCAAAGAAGCATAGGTCCTTTGAAATCTAAGTTAACCCCACATATGCAGACTAAAACGTTAATTTTGACACTCACTCATACTTGTCTGTTAGAATTTTCCAGAAGGTTCTGTGTGGCCCTTCCTCTGGCTGGGTACGTTTCTTCTGCTGTAGCCAAGTTTATAGCCGTCTGAAGTTGAAGGTATACAGTGGATTTCCGCCTTCTCTGTTTGTCACTGGTTTTTCTAATTTGATTACCCAGTGGTCTGTACAATCCAGATCCTTTAAAATGTGTTGAAAGTTGCTTTAGGTCCAGCACACTGTCAATTTTTATAAACGCTTTATGTGCATTTAAGATCAATTTGTACTGTCCACTTTTTGGGTGCAATTTTCTTTAGAGGTACCTTAAATGAATCTTACAGATCATAGTGTTCAATCCACTACAGCCATATGATTATGAATTATGGTGTTGGCAAAGAACACTGAGTATACCAGGGACTGCCGGAGGAACCATCGGCCTTGAGAGAAATTCAGCCAGAATGCTCCTTAGGAGCAAGGATGGTGAAACTCTCACGTATGTTGGCCATGAGCAGGACCCTCAATGAGATGGGTGGACACAGGGGGTGTGACGATGGGCTCAAACACAGCAATGACTGTGGGTGGCGCCGGCCTGGCCAGGGCTGCCTCTGCTGTACGTGGGGTCACTAAGAATCGAACGACCTCGACAGCACCTAGCAACGACACACCCACAGCCATATCTGGTCTGGATGTAGATCTGTGTACTAGATCCTGTCACCCAGGTGATCTTAGATCATCTATGGCCTGCATCCATAGCATATCATACTGTATCACAGCATATCAAACACCCAGTGGGGTGAGCTGGCTTTCTTTGGTTGGTTACGGTTTCCTGGCCTGTCTTCTCCTACCTCTTTCTTCTCACCCCCCTGTCTTGTACGCTTAATTTCCCATGTGGTTTTTGCAAACTAAATGTAGTGGGTGCAAGCATCCAGGTTGGCCATCTTTGTCTTTGAACGGGAACATTTAGGGCATTGAAGCTATTTTAAGGACATATATTTAGATTAATATTTACCATGTGCTTTTATCCTGGTTAAAAGGAGCTCTGGTAGTGCAGTGAATAAGCAATTGCTGTTGACTGAAAGGTCAGTGGTTCAAACCCAGCAACCGCTCCACGGAAGAAAGATGAGGCAGTCTCCTTCCGTAAAGATTGAAAACCTGGGAGACCAGGTTGGGCAGTTCCACTCTATCCTCTAGGGGTGCTGTGGGTCAGAATGGACTCCACGGCAGTGGGTGTGGTTTGGGCTTTGCTTCTGGGAAGATTGACAGCCTTGGAGACCCTGTGGGCAGTTCCACTCTGTCCTCTAGGGGCACTGTGGTTTGGAATGGACTCCATGGCAGTGGATGTGGTTTGGGCTTTGCTTCTGTGAAGACTGACAGCCTTGGAGACCCTGTGGGGCAGTTCCACTCTGTCCTGCAAGGTCACTTGTTATTTGTCTTCCTTTTCTCAACTTCTTTTTTTCTCATTCCGTCTCCCTCACTGCTAGTTGAGAAATTGCACTCTCTTCTAACGTTCTTTGAGGACCCACCTTGGAGACTTTAGCTTGCACATCAGATGTGCTGCTTTGCTTTGCACTCTGACTTATTTTTTCCTCTCTTTTATCTTTGGAGAAATCTCTGCGTTTTTCTTTGTTTTGCTAGTTCATTAATCTGTTTGGAGGGCATTTTTCTGTCTTCTCGAACTTGTTTAGTTGTTTCAGTGGAGAAGTTGGCCAGAACATCTCTGTAGTATACAGCCAGAAATGGACACCAGAGTGCATTTAATTTTCTGTTTTAAAGATGTTTTAAAAATTACTGCAACTGCAGCAAATGTACGTTCTTTTTTTTTTTTTTGCGTTTTTTTTTTTATTAGGATTTGGGTGAAGATTTACAGAGCAAATTCACTTTTCATACAGCAGTTCACATATACTTTGTCTCATGTCATTGAC